>NC_068981.1:22793757-22807978 GCF_001194135.2 Octopus bimaculoides
CCGATCTATAAATAGTATGTTGTAGTCTATATAGTAGCGAGGTAGTGATTGTAGTAGTGGTGTGGGTGTAGGGTATATAATAGTATTGTAATGAATATATTTGTAGTGTAGTGTTTTCTCTGGTCAGATCTGGTGGAGCAACCCTCTAGCATGCAGGTAGTTGATCAAACAACAAAGTTTCACCCACTGGGTCGCCTTCCTTGTGATATAGGTTTCTGTGAAGTGCAACTTCATCCCTTGTTGTTGTTGACTTCTTTTTACTTAATGTAAACCCCAGCTTGCTGTTTTGAACAACAATAATAATAATCCTTTCTACTGTAGGTACAAGGCATGAAATTTTGTGGAAGGGGACTTGTTGATTACATCGACCCATGTTTCACTGGTACTTAATTTATCAACCCCAAAAAGGCAAAGTTGACCTTGGTGAAATTTGAACTTAGAATGTAGCAGCGGGTGAAATACCACTAAGCATTTTGTCTGGCGTGCTAATGATTCAGCCAGCTCACCACTTTACCAACAATAGTAATGTAATCCTTTCTACTATAGGCAAAAGTCCTGGAATTTTGGGGGAAGGGTTGGTATTTCACTGACCTTGAAAGGATGAACAGCATAGTTGACCTCAGTGGAATATGAACTCAGAACATGAAGCCCTGGAAGAAATGCTGTTAAGCATTTTGCCTGATGTACTAATGATTCTGCGTACTCTCTGCTTCAGTAATAATAATAATGATTGTGATGGGGATAATACTAATTCTTAATATCATTATAAAAGAAAAAAAAATGGTGCTTGTGAATCTGTTGAGAAGGAAAAAAATTGTTACTTGCATTAACATTTTACATATATATATATATATATATATATATATATATAGTGTGTGGTGTATTTGTAAATATTACTATGCACATGGTAAATCTAGAAAGTAAAATGAACTCAATACCTTTGGTAGAATAAATATTTAATATATTTGTTGCAGTTCTTTTAGCTTACTACATTCCATTACTGAGTTTTATGTCTATATACATACACTTTTGAATATCTGTGTTTACAGGCTATGTTTATATATATATCTTTAAGCTAGTGTTTTGATTTAAATATTTACCAAATATATTTCTCATTGTTTGTTTCAGAAACAGTCCACTACCACCCTGCTCCGGATATTGGGGCACCAGATTTAAGACAAGAAGCAGATGGTAAGTCTATCTTATTTTTAGCTTAATTATTATTAAAATTATGCTAGCCTAATGAAATTTTCTTTTATTTGTTTTAGTCTCAGGATTTCTTGAGCATCATCTCTAATAGTTTAGTGGAACAAACTTGACCCCAGTACCTTTTTTTGTTTTTTTTTGGTCTGGTACTTATTCAGTCAGTCCCATATACTAAATTATGGGGATGTAAACAAACTAACACCAGTTGCCAAGCAGTGGTGGAAGACCAACACAAAGACACACACATAGAACATACAGGGATGTACCACCTCTGTAGGCAAGGCAGGCAGGGCCTACCTTAAATAAAATAGATTGATTGCAATATTTTCTTCTCATGGCAAAATATACACCTAATTTAATAAAATTATGAAGGAAAACTGAAAACCCAGTGAACTTATGTTAATTGTGGTCTGTCAAGCTATTATTTTAATTTTTATACAGGTCTGTTAATAAGCCGTTTAAACAAAATAAGTTGGGGCATTAGCATCAGAGGGATTACAATTGTAATTCATCATCATCACTATCATTTAACATCGTCCTTCCATGCCAGCATGGGAGGAGCTAGCCAGGCAGAAGAAGCCTGCACTTCTGTGTCAGTTTTGGCATGGATACAGAAGTATGGCGCAGGCTCCTGCCAGGCCAGCCCCTGTCAAACCATCCGACCCATACTGGCATGGAAGAAGGAGGTTAAATGGTGATGATGATGGTGATAAACCAAAAGAAGTAAAGTGTCTGACTTGATAAAGGAAACACGGCGGGGGTGGGGAGAATAGTGTAGAATAGCTAAAATTCTCCATGCCATTAAAGACAATGAATTGTTCTACTGTCATTCTTTAGCTGTTAAACACCGGGCCATAAGGCCATCTTCCCCTTTCAGATACTCTCCCCCTTCACATTTAAAAGCGGAAGCTTTTTTCTTTCCCTTTGTTCTTTATTTCTGTTTTGCCAAGTCACTCAGAAGCCCTGCTTAGTGCCAGTGACACAAAAAGGCACATAGTACTCAAGTACACATTGCAATGTGTGCATACAGTAAGGTGTTAGATGGACATCCAGCTGTAGAAACCATGCCAAAATTGACACTGGAACTTGGCACAGCACTGTGGATCACTGGATCCTATCAAGCTGTTCAGTCCACGTCAGCCTGGAAAATGGACATTAATGATAATGATGATTAAAGCTGGCAGAATTATTTGCACATTGGACAAAATTCTTAGCAGCATTTCTTCCAGCTGTTTACATTCTGAATTCAAAAGCTGCCGAGGTTGACTATGCCATTCATCCTTTTGGATTCAATAAAATAAGTACCAGTTGAGCACTAGGAATCCTTCCTTCAAAACTGCAGGCCTTGTGCCAAAATTAGAAAGAATTATTTTAAAGACACTGATGCCACAGCAGTAATGATGAGTTCTATGACTTCAATAACAACAAAAATTTTCACACTTCAAAGCTGAACAAAGCTTTTTATTATGAAATACAAGTTTTTTTTCTCCCCCCCCCCCCCCCCCACTCCCTATTCACTTAGTGTGTTTTTATGTTCAATTCTACTGACAGCTTTTCAGAAATAGCTAAGCTGCTTTTGTTTCTTGTAATATTACCTTACTGCGTTTATAAAGTAAAATATTTTCATTGATAATGACAAGTTTGTTTTCATTCATTTTCTGCTTTATATTTTACTGAATTGATAACTTGCTATTTATCAAAAGTTTTTCTTTTTTCTTCTATATTACAGAATGATTTTATGATGTGATTGTTTTGTCCAAGACTTGTTTTCTCTTATATCATAACTACACATTTCAATAAACATTAAGTGTGTACAAAAAAAAAAAATTCTTTTCTTCAATATTTCCTCTCTCCTCTGCATTAAAATGCGGGAGATACTTTGTTAGTTGTTTAATCCCAGCCAGTTTCAATATACGTCAGACCTTATTGAGCAGACCATTCATGACCACCCTGTCTTATTGTATATCAGTAACAAGATTGTCCAATGTTTCCTTCTTTTTTTTAAAGATGGTTGAGTGTGATTTTGAGTGAATTTGGCTTCTATTTCTAGCAGGTCATGCAACTGTATAAGGGTTCTTTTGTTTGCTCATGTCGAAAGGGTTATCTATTCCCTAGTAATTTATATCCCATCAGATCAGTAAACCAGGCAGTAATGTGTGTGTGTGTGTGTGTGTGTGTGAGAGAGATAGATAGATAGAGAGAGAGAGAGAGAGAGAGAGATACATAAAAAAGCAGATAAACAAAGCTTGATGAGTATGTTTGTTTGCAAGGAGTACAAATAAACAAATGGCATTATATAATAGTCATATCTTAACATTTGTTTCAGGTGAACCATGGCTTACACCATAACCACATCTATTATAAAATAGAAACTCCTAATGTCGGTATATGGAGCAACGTGAAATTTTATAGATCTATTGGGGCAAGTGAGATCGAAGCTGAACCAAATTTGATGACTGGCACCTGTGCCAGTGGAGCACTAACAGCACCATCTGAGCGGGATCACTGCCAGAGCAGCGGTCTCGCTCCTGTGCCGGTGGCACGTAAAAAGCACCATTTGAGCGCAATTGTTTCCAGCTTCGCTTTACTGGCACTTGTGCCGGTGGCATGTGAACAAAACATTGGACTGACTCCTGTGCAGGTGGCATGTAAAAAAACACCTTTTGAGCGTGGCTGTTGTCAGTACCGCCAGACTGGCTCTCATACCAATGGCACGTAAAAAGCACCCACTACACTCAGAGTGGTTGGCGTTAGGAAGGACATCTAGCTGTAGAAACTCTGCCAAATCAGATTGGAGTCTGGTGTAGCCATCCGCTTCGCCAGTCCCCAGTCAAATCGCCCAACCATGCTAGCATGGAAAGCGGTTGTAAAATGATGATGATGATATAATACAAAGCCATGTTACCCTCATCAGGAGAATCTGGTTAAAAGGTTAATGCTTTACTTTAAGGCACTGAGCTGGCAGATTGGCAGAATCATTAGCATATCAGTAAAAATTCTTTATGACATTTCTTCTGCTTTTAACCAGAATCTCCTGATGAGAGTAACATAACTTTGCCTCATGGATCTATTAGAATTCATGTTAATCCATATACCTACAACATTATGGGTCTTTATTACACTTTAGACATGTTCATAGCATAAGCCATAGTTCACCTGAAACAGCAGTCAAGATAAAAGTGTTGCATTATTTGTTTTGTTTATTCGTATTCTATGTAAGTATACTCATCAATCCGACTTGTGCTTATCAGCTGTTTCGTTTCTGTATCCACGCAACAAAGATCATTCCTACAGTAAACTTTCTACACTGAGTCACTTGTCCTGGATGAAGGAGTTGGAATTTACGTTCTAATTTATCTAAGCACTGCTCAGGGATATAGTACAAGATGCATACACACACACACACACACACACACACACACACACACACACACACACACACACACATGTTTGTGTCTGTGCGTGCAGAGTGAATTTTATATGAACTGTGTAGTGTAGAAGCCGATTGCTTACGTGTGTGAGTGGGTATGAGTGTGTGCATGCATTCTTAATTTGTTTTCTCCCAACATCATCATCATCATCATCATCATTTAACGTCTGCTTTCCATGCTAGCATGGGTTGGACAATTTTACTGAGGACTGGCAAGCCAGAAAGCTGCACCAGGCTCCAATCTCTCAACAAAAATAATAATATTGAAAAAACACTTTAGAAGACTGCGTCTTTTAGATACACAAGAAACCCGTTGTTAGCAATAACAGCAACAGCTGCCCATATCTTTCTTGTGCCTCCCTTTAACATGTTTGGTAAAAACAAAGGATTTTTTTCTGTTTCTTTTATGGAAGAATATGAGAACATTGACAATAAGTGGGGTGTCAACTGTCTTACTGAACCCCCAAAAAGATAAAGCAGATGGTTAAACCAACTGCAGTCATAATAGTTCAGGCACATAGATATATATACACACATATACATACACATAGAACATATATATAAACATAGTCAGAACCATAGATAGTTGCATTTATAAAACTATTTTTGAGCTAGTATTATAAGAATGGTACAGAAGAGAATGTGACATTTTCTGGCAAATCCCCATTTAATTCAAACACATTAGTTTGAGTTATTTTTTACTGCTAGCGACAACAAATTTACTAGAGAGACAAATACAACAGCAATGATAAAAATAACAACAACAACATCTCTTTATGTCAAAGCAACATTATAAAATATCAGATACTAAATAGGGTGTGCCATAGATTACAAATGGTAAGAAATATTAGAATAATAATAATCATCATCATCATCATCATCATTCTGATGTCCACATTGCCATGTTTGCATGGATCAGAAGGAATTTGTTGAAGCAGATTTCATATGGCTAGGTGCTTTTCCTGTCAACAACCTTCACCGGTTTTAAGCAAGGTTATACTTTTCCGTAGTTGAACATGTTTCCATGGAAAATTGGAAATTAAAGACACCTCTTGTATAACAGTGATGTTCAGTTACAGCTTTCACATAATGTTGACAAGGAGACACACATGTCAGGCTTTTTTCAGTTTCCATCTGCATCTACCAAATCCATGTTGGCATGAAATATGCATATAAAGTGATGATGAAGTATACTGTGTTTTATAATACAATATATCTAATAAAGGGATTTTTGCCAGATGAGAAACTGGAGCTTCTGGCTTTTCAATGACAAACATATATACATTCATACATATAATGATTTTACTGAGAGCTGCTTCTGCTGCATAATTTGAATTTTATCCTGCTTACACAGTGCCATTTGCAAACTAGTGTATTGCTAATACACTATCTTTATATACTTCAGACTAGCAAATTCAGTCTTGTTTTAGAAGTGATACAACAGTGATGTTGACAAGCTTCAACAATAGTGAAATACTTATGTCTCTTTTTCAGTCACTTCCAGGGCAGCTATATTTTGTGTGGCTATAAAGTAAATTGTGTTTAAAAACACAGCATGTGTATAAAGGGATTTTTCCTGTAAAAAATCTGCAACTTCTGGTTTTTCATCAACACACATACATTATGTTTTAAATATATATATATATATATATATATATATATAGAACAAAAGAAGGAAAATGCACAGTTTACATAGTTTTAATATATTTTATAAGTCAAAGAGTATTATGTTTGTCGACCGGTTTCGCTTTCACTAATCATGACATTGAAATTATTGTAATTTTGTATTTTCTTAAGATTTTAGTACATGTTGTGTGTGGAGAAGTTTGTGAATGAATGATTCAACAAATAAAAGAAAATCTAAGGGTGGGGGATGATTGGTCATCGTTATTATTGGGAACAGGGGAGGTAATTGCTCATCTTTCGGGGAGGGGATAAATATATATACGAAAACTTGAAAGCTAAAGTAGCGAGATGAAATGTGTACAATGATGGGTATGTGGTCATGAATTGAAATATATACTGAGATCAAAGTTAGATATGCATTCATATTTAGATGTGTTCTGTATTTTTGGATGAACAAATTTTCTTTATTTAAACATTCTTGTACAGAAATTGTTTCTTTGCACTGGTAGATAGGGAAAACTGTGAAGTTTCAGTGGATATTACCTGTACATCTCTCTGTGCTCACTCAAAGAAATCTATCTGTATTGTGTGAACCAGATCTGTTCTTTATATGGTGTGGTTCTCTGTCTCAGTGTAATATTTGTCTGTCCTATATAGTTATGTCCACAACCTGAACAGCAGCTGTGTGATTGTTTATGTCTCCTCAAAACAAAATGTCAGACATCGGTTTAACCCTTGGTCTACCAGAGAAAATGTATATCACTAATTACCAACTGGGTCCAATGGACCCAATATTTTTCTTTTAATTAAATTTTATTCAAACTGTCATTATTTCTTAGCTACATTATATATGCTGTTAGGTGAATGAAGAATTACTGTTTCTCACAAATTTTAATAAAGAAATACAGCTTACAGAATATATTATAAATTCTTTAAAAATTACAAAAATACAAAATTACAGCTCTTCATGGCAGCAAATGTTTTTGGCAAACATGGATATTACAATTCTTACATGTAGTATGAGTTTTCCTGTCTTTTTGGGGTCACACAAAGAACATCTTTTTTTTTCTTTGGCTGAGGAATCTCAAATGAGGTTGAAGATTGTCTTCTTTTATTGTTTGGTTGAGAAATGTTAGCAGAACAAGAAAATTGTTTGTCACATTCTTGTTTAGCATTAACTCCAACAAGTTCCTTTCCTAACTGAATTAGGCACTGTCTTCTTTCATCCTTGAAACTTTGCAAGTGAAGTTGTTTAGCAACAATGAAAGCATTCATTACACTTATATCAGTCATGTAGAATATAGCCATAGGCCATCTTCGAGTCATTCTTTTGCAAGTGTATGTCCTTACCATCTTATCTAGGGTATCTACTACTCCTTTTGATTTGTTGTAACATGTAATAACTTCAGGTTTCTTTTCAGCACTTTTTGAATCAATTGAAGGCTAAGAGTGCATTGTACTCATAAGGGTAACTACATAATTTTTCTTGGGACAATAAGATAGGATCATAAAATATTGTACTCATTGAACTGTAGCTATGTTGGGGCACTACCTTGAAGGATTTGTTCAAATAAATTGACCACTGTACTTATTTTTTAAGTTTGGAACTTATTTGGTTGGTCTCTAGCCAAACTTCTAAGTTATTGGAACATATACAAACCAACACTGGCTGTCAAGTTATGGTGGGGACAAACACTAAAAAGATACATACACAATGGGTTTCTACATAATTTCTTTCTATTAAATCCACTCACAAAGTATTGGTTGATCTGAGGCTATTGTAGAAGACACTTGCCCAAAGTACTGCAGAGTGGGATTGAACCCAGTTCTATGTCACTGGGAAGCAAACTTCTTACCATGCAGCCGTACTTGCACCTGTATACATAAACAAATAATTTCTCTTCAAAGCATAAAAGAAAGGCCAAACTATAAAGAAACAGGAACAACCTGTGTTTGGTATTAATATTGGTTGGAGGAATGGTGAAGATGTCGCCATTGGTTGTTGTTGGTGATTGAGAGTGGTAGGAGTGATGTTGTTTGGGAGTGGTGCTATTGATTAGAATTGGTGCCAATGTTTGGTTCATAGCAATGGTGATATAGGATTGTTCTTTATCCCTAGGATAGTTCTGATCACACAGAACTCTGATCATAACGTTTCCAGTCATAACCATCCCGCTTGATTTTGTCAAATATATTCATTATCTTTTTTAAAAAAAAGGGAAATTTAGCTGCTATTTCCAGTAATTTAAGAAACCATGCAGAGGATTTCATGTTTGTTCCAGTGACTAATGGTTGGGTGTGGTGGTCATGATGTGTTAGGGGATATTAATTGTGTGTTTTATTATTTCACCTTTCTCTTTCCTTATTTCTTTCTGTCTTTATATCTATCTCTTCCTCTTTCTCTCTTCTGTCTTTCTTTCCTTCCTTACTTTCACTTTTTATTGTTTCCTTCTCTGTTATCTTCCTCCATCTTTCTTACTTTCTTCATCTTTTCATTTCATTTAAAAAAAAAATTGTTTAGACCTTCTGTTATATTATTCTCATTTTCTCTCTTTTGATAATTACACTTTTTTTTATTCACCACCACAAACACTACCACCACCACCACCACCACTACCAACACATGTACTTGTATCATGTTAACATCAGCTTTATCCCTTCCATTTTCTTCCAACGTCCTTCTTACTTTTTCACAATCTTGTTATTTTCCTTTTATCCTTCCCCACTGTCTCTTTACATCTCTCTCTCTCTCTATCTATCTATCTCTCCATCTTTTACCACTTCCTCCCTTGTTTAGTTTACATTTTATTTATTCATCCAGTTCCTTTTTTTTTTTTTTTTGTCATAGTTGTTTCCCTTAATTTTCACTCCTTTTTACCTCCCACTTCTCTAATGAACAAATAACAATAATAATAATAATAATAATAATAATAATAATAATAATAATAATAATAATAATAATAATATAAAGACCTGAAAGTGGAAATAACCAGAATGTGAAAGATTGAAGGCAGAAACCATCCCAATTATAAATAAAAGGTACTTTAGGAATGAATACAAAAAAAAAAAAAAAAGATGCTGACTAATACATAACCAAAGCTCCAGGCCTTAAAAACATAACAACATACAGAAGTATCACTACTACATACACATATACTGTGTATACTCGTGTAAAAGTCAAACTTTTTAGACCATTTTTTTAAGGTAAAATTTATGGGGTCGATTATTACATGGATACTACTTTTGAGGGGCTGAAATTCAAGCTAGAATCCGATGTACTGTATCAGCAGCAGAAGCCCAACTGATCTTTAAGTGAATAAAAACAAAAGCACAATGAATTACAGTAATATTACCAATTTTATACATCAAAATACGTGTCCTAATAAATAACAAAATCTCTAGACAAGACCATGTAGCCCGCATGTGCAGTTACCAGTAAATGTCCATAATGTGGTGCAGAGTGGTTAATCTGGAGCAAGGATTCCTAAAATGTGTTCTGTAAAATCTCAGGATTCCCTAAAAGTTATCAGGGGTTCCATGTTTTTAAAAATAATGGTGAAGGATTTTGCGGCAAAAAAAAGAGTGGCTGTGTGGTAAGTAGCTTGCTTACCGACTACATGGTTCCGGGTTCAGTCCCACTGTGTAGCACCTTGAGCAAGTGTCTTCTACTATAGCCTCGGGCCGACCAAATCCTTGTGAGTGGATTTGGTAGACGGAAACTCAAAGAAGCCTGTCGTATATATGTATATGTATATATATATGTGTGTTTATGTGTTTGTGTTTGTCCCTCCAACATCACTTGATAACCGATGCTGGTGTGTTTGCATCCCCATAACTTAGCAGTTCGGCAAAAGAGACTGATAGAATAAGTACTTGGCTTACAAAGAATAAGTCCTAGGGTCGATTTGATCGACTAAAGGCGGTGCTCCAGCATGGCCACAGTCAAATGACTTAAACAAGTAAAGGAGTAAAAGAGTAAAAGAGAACCACTGAACTAGCGATTAGCTAAATGTTTTTAGGTTTACAAAAGTCATGCCTCTGTACAAATCCATACAGTGGTGTTTGCTGTTGTTTACTGATAGTCTGTGAAACGCATTTCTCACCATATAAGCAGACGAGCATATGAAGCATGTGTTTATTGTATTTGGGGATGAGTAAAATATAAAGGTCGCATGGGAACCACTGATCCAGCGATTAATTGAATGTTTTTAGACTTACCAAAGTCGTGCCTTTGTACGAATTCAGACAGTGGCATTTGCAAGTGTTCCCCAATAGTGCTGTCTGTGAAACACATTTCTCACCATGTAAACAATGAGTATGATGCATGTGTTTATTGTGCTTCAAGCTGTATGCAGGCTTGCAGCATATCCTGTACATACAATTTAGTAATGGTAATGTAGCTCCCATCAACAGATGTGTAGTGCTCACTATTAAATGGTGTCTTACTATAAAGCACTGAGCATTCCATTGTAAGCACTAAGCTTTCCACCTATAGAGCAGGCTACAGTAAGGTAGCCACACAATTTTGTGACTGTTATTTCTACATACAGGATAATACGGTACCTTGGCCCACAAATGTTGTCCTGTTGTTCGTGAAATACTAGGGTTGAATTTTATACAGGGTCTATGGAAAATTACCAATTTTTTGGCCCAAAACAGGGGTCGACTTTTACATGACCTCGAGTATATGAGATTGAGTATATATATATTGCTCGAGTATATATGGTATATATTATATAGAGTACTTTCAATGCAGTTGAACGCACATACACAAAAGAACAGTTCTCATAAGTCATACTGACATCCTTTTGGTTGTTTTGGTGGAGCATGCAATAAAAAGAAAATTAGATTACTGGAAAGTAGTAAGAATAATTTATTCCATTGAAACAATAGGTTCTTCCATAAATTTATAAAATGGCTTGATTAACCCTTTAGTGTTTAAACTGGCTGTATCCGGCTCAAATATTCAACCTGTTTTTATATTCAAGTTGGCCAAATCCAGCCTCTCACACATACCCTACGATGTGATTCTGAAAAATAAACAATTATATTGTCAGAATCTCAAAGTTATGAGATAAGGCAGTATTAATTCAAGACAATGTGAATAAATATTATATTTGACAGATTAACCTAAATACTAAAAGATTAAACTATTTATGGATCTTGAATTTTACAAAATATTTACGAAGTATTTGTAACGTCTTCTTGTCACAAACTATTAAATATTTTGAATCCAAAGAGCACAAAGAAGAATTTTATTCATTCTGAGTGCAGGCATGGATGAATGATTAAGTTTGCTTCCCAGCCCCATGGTTTCAGGTTTAGTCCTATTGCAAGGCACTTTGGGCAAGTGTCTTCCACCATATATATCCCCAGGCTGGGATTTGACAGACAGAACCTTAAAGAAACCCATTGTACATACACACTTACATATATATGTAAGTGTATGTGTATGTATACTTGCACACACACACTTGTCTCGGCATCAATATTATACAAGTATATTGTTTGTTTGCAGTCAACATCCCTGGCCTTACCTGGAAACAGGTGAGGGTTGTTGGTGACACAAAGGGCATTTATCCATAGAAAATCTGCTTCAATGAATTCTGTCTGACCCATGCAAGCCTAAATAAGTAGATGTTAAAATAATGATGACAATGAAATTATTCTAGAGGTATGGCATTTGATTTTTTTCAAGCTCAACTTCTTTATATGGCAGAAAGTAAGCCTGAGGTCAAATTTGCAACGAATTCATAGTCTTGTGAATCAACACTTAGAGCTGATCTACAACTGAAAATGCTATTGTGAACAAGTGCACCATTAGTTGCAGCCATTGGCGAACTGTCTGAGAGCTAATTCTGCAAAAGTCATGGGTTCTGTCTTTCCATCCTCAAATACTCTCTGGTATAATAAAAATTAAAAAAAGGGTCAAGGGAGATAAGTGGAAGAAACTTCAGTGAAAGAGGAAAAGGAAGATGATCTCAGAATGCTGAACCTCATGAAGGCGATAAACAAGGGTTTACAACAAGTGACTGAGGTGCTGTGATGGAGTAAACCCATCCAACATTTACCAATGTAGTAAAAAATAGATGGAGGAGGAGGATTTGTGTTAGTTCTACCATGAATACTTGTTTAGGCTCAGGGGAAAGTAACAGGAAGTCGCTCAAAATTATCTTCCCTTGAGCTACAACTGTTAAATAATCTGTTGTTGCTTAGCCCTGGGTCTGTTCTGACCAAGCAGGGATTCATTTGTTAATGTTTTGATAGTTATCACATTGAATAAAGACTGGAAATAAATGAAAAGAGAAAGAAAGAAATATTTCCAGGTGTTAAATAATGTCAGCTGCCATAAATCTGTGTTTACCAAGTCAATAAAAGCATATGAATCTTGATAAACAAATAAGTTATGGCACCCAGATGTGTCTAATAAACAGTAAAAGGTAAAAAAAAATTGGAGAAATCAGTTCTTTATAGCTTAAAGATAATTTCATGTACTTATGATATTTTCATGCCGTATTTTTTAAATAGGAAAGCATTTAAATATATATGTATTCATTATTTATATGTTGTAACTTATGTGGTTAGATGTTGTTTATGTGTGTTAAAATATATACACTCACAGTCTTGAAGAATGTAGTGTGTGTGTGTGTGTGTGTGTGTGTGTGTATACGATTCTGAGAATTATATTTATTTGGTAGTCTGTACTGGTGAGAAACAGATATTTTCGGTAAGGAAATATTAATTTCGAAACTAGTTTTCGGATAACTTCGTATGTATTTATGTAATTTTCCCTTGTCTTGCCCATATACGTTTTGTTACTTCGCTAAATTTCCTTTGAGAACAATTCGGACTTAGTAGATGCATTACATGTGATCTTCTTCTAGCACATTAACAGTCCACCTAGTGATTTCCTTAATACACACACACACACACACACATATATATACATATTCTACAATACACATAAAAAGATGATATTTTTTCAAATGCAGAGTTGCTGTTAGAACAGCAGAAGTACTGGGTAAATTACAAGGTGGAAAAATTTGTCAACAAACACCCATGGTTGGTTATTGACACATTTTTCATTCTGATGTATTCATGTTAATATTCAAGAATTAGGACATACTGATTTTTAGTGGCCTTTGTGACAATTGATGAAGTGAAAACAAGATGGTGGTATACCATGTAATGTATTATATTACTACTATGGGTCATCCCTTTCTCTATCTCAACATCATTGTACATATTTAGGACATAATCTTCTACCATATCCTCTTAAGACTTGGACAGCAAGCATTTACAACATTCAAACTCCATGCGAATACTGGGCCTTACAATCTCTGATGATTTCTCCTGGCAATTTCACATTTTATAACCTGGTAAAATCTGTACTCCATTGACTAACTTCCCTCTATAGGATCAGAAATTGCTTCAACCCTCCTGATAGTCATTGACACTTTACAAATCTCAAGTAAGACCCTCACTTAAATATTGGTCCCATATCTGATATAACATTGCTACACACACAAAACATACTAGGTGACATCTGAAAGAAAGTCTTCCTACTTATTTAGCAAATGCTCAGTCACCAACATATTACAAACTTAACCCTTTGAATGCACTGCTTTTATCTTTTACTTGTTTCAGTGTGGCCATGCTGGGGCACTGCTTTGAAGAACATTTTTTAGTTGAACAACTTGACCTCAGTATTTATATTTAAGCCTGTTACTTATTCTATTGGTCTCTTTTGCTGAACCGCTAAGTTATAGGGACGTAAACACACCAACATCAGTTGTCAATGGTGGTAGGAGACAAACAGATGCAAAGACCTACTCACATACACACACATATATGTGTATATATGATGGACTTCTTTCAGTTTCTTTCTGTATGTGTGTGTGTGTGTATATATATATATACATATATATATATATATATATATATATATATATATATATA
>NC_068981.1:22808040-22809364 GCF_001194135.2 Octopus bimaculoides
ATCATCATCATCATCATCATCATCATCATCATCGTTTAACGTCCGCTTTCCATGCTAGCATGGGTTGGACGATTTGACTGAGGACTGGTGCAACCGGATGGCTACACCAGGCTCCAATCTAATTTGGCAGAGTTTCTACAGCTGGATGCCCTTCCTAACGCCAACCACATATATATATAGATATATAGTGAAGGCTTTCTCAATGGTTAGAGCGTTGTACTCACAGTCATAAGGTAGTGAGTTCGATCCCCAGACTGGACTGTGTGTTGTGTTCTTGAGCAAGACACTTATTTCACATTGTTCCAGTTCACTCAGCTGTAGAAATGAGTTGTGACATCACTGATGCCAAACTGTGTTGGCCTTTGCCTTTCTCTTGGAGAATATTTGTGTTGTACAGAGGGGAGGCTGGTATGCATGGGTGACTGCTGGTCTTCCATAAACAACCTTGCCTGGACTTGTACCTCCAAGTGGAACATTCTGGGTACAATCCTATGGTTATTCATAACTGAAGGGGTTCCTTTACCTTATACAGTTTCTGCCTATTAGTAAATTCACTCACAAAGCATTGGTTGGGTTGGGGCTGTAGTAGAAAACACTTTCCCAAAGTACTACACAGTGGGACTGAACCTGAAACCACATGAGCTTCTTAACTGCTCAGTCAGTCCTTTCTCCATAGAATGACAACTCTCTCTAATGTACTCCCACCCTCTCATGTTTTTATTTTCCTTGCAGATTTTAACTTAGAGAAATTCACACCAAATATATCAATCTCTTCAGTCTCAGGGACCTTACAGAGGTCACACACAGTGAGCCAGTCTCGCAGTTAAGCCATAAAATGACAATAAATAAATGGATAAACAGAACCATTCCACCCAGTCGGGTATAAGATAGAGACCCTCTTATTTTCCTTTGATAACCTGTTGCTACTTTACTTGTCCAGTGCACAGTTTAATGCAGATGTTGTTTATTATTTTTCCAAGAATGCATTCTGGCATGTTTATAATTGGAACAAAGAAAATGTTTATTCCAAGAGAAGTTGTGTTGCTATCTGAGTCAGTTTTGAATCAATATAGGTGTGTTTGGAACAGAATTAACTACTGGTCAAATGTTTTTTTTTTTTTTTTTTTTGCTTGTCTTGTTTATTTTTCTGTTGTTTTCTTCTTTGTTTGTCTTGTTATTCTTATCAGTAAAATAAACCTCTCTCTTTTGGTTCCATGTTGTCTTATCTGCTAAATTTGATAGTAAATTTGAAAGGAAGCATTGAATTATAACACTTGAGTGTATGTATATATATATGTATAAATATATATATATATATATATAT
>NC_068981.1:22809560-22813265 GCF_001194135.2 Octopus bimaculoides
CACACACACACACACACATATTTATATATATATATATATATATATATATAAGAATTAGGCTCAGTTTCTACAGAATTAAACATGTTAACACAGTCTTTGTCCCACCCTTTCACTCACTCATGTACGCTGTATACTCGTGTGTGCAATTACACACACATACTTCTACACATATACGCATGCATGAATTGTTCTTTGCGTTGATTAACCCCACACGCCTCAGTTAGCTCATTTTTTATACCATTATTATTTTTTTTATTGTTTAGCCTCAGGTCATCCCTGACTAAGCAGGCCTATGGTCAAAGGCATTCTAGCAATAACAGTTCCATTCTTTTCTACTCTTGGCACAAAGCCCAAAATTTTGGGCGAGATGGAGTGGGGGGGGGAGGCAGTCGATTAGATTGACCCCAATACGCAATTGGTACTTAATTTATCGACCCCAAATGGATGAAAGGCAGAGTTGACCTTAGCAGAATTTGAACTCAGAACATAAAGACAGGCGAAATACCGCTAAGCATTTTGCTCGGCATGCTAACATTTCTGCCTGCTCAGCACCTTATAACAGTTCCATTCAGTCTTCTATTAGGCATTATATTTCTAGAACTATATCATTCACTATGTATCTCCCCGACCCCTTTTATTAATATTATAGGGTTTATTTTGAAGGAGATATACCTGCTATTACTATTAGTTTGAATAAATGCATAGAGACTCCAACCAAGTTGGAGTGCCACAGTGTCACCTAAAATTTACCATACAGCCATATACTTATATTTGATGGCATATAAGATTCATTTCTTCTTTAAAATGCTTCTTATTTTAATGGTAGATTATATGATGGAAAATCTTGAAAGTAAAAGCTGTCTGTTGTTTCAACCAACAGTCATGTTGCCTCCTCTGCCTCTTCAACGTCATCATCATCATCATTTAATATCTGGCTTACATGCTGGCATCAATTGGATGGTTTGACAGGATGTGACAAATAGGAGGACTGCATCATGTACCAATGTCGACTTTGGCATGGTTTCTATGACTGAATGCCCTTCCCAGTGCCAACCACTTTACAGAATGCACTGGGTGCTCACCAACCCTAGTGATGATAACTTCATAACTTGCAAGGCTAAAATGGCCCTTATAATTGAAGAAGAACAGAAGGAAGGGTGAGCAATGATTCCAGTCAGAGGGATGAGTGATGGTAAGTAAGAGGAGAGGAGAGGAGAAAGAAGGGATTAGAAAAAGGGATGGATGTTTGAAAGTTGATAAGATGGTTGTGTAAGTGATGTCTAGGGCTATCCAGCATGGGCAGAAAGTGTAAAGGAAAGGGACCAGGAAGGGAGCAATAGTCTAGGATGAAGAAGAAGAATCCTGAGAGATTTAGTGTGGGGAGGTTGATGAGGAAAGATGAGAAGGGGTGTTGAGGAGATAGAGAAACTGTATCATAAAGGTCACTGAGAGAAATGGAAGCAAAGGATGAAGGGCAAGATGATGATGCTGGATGGCATCATAAAGGTAGGATGAAGACAAAAAATAAAGTGTGAAATGCTGCAGAAGCATCCAAGGTGTCTAGCAATTAATTCTCAGAAAGTATTTCTAGTCTCGTCTTAAAATAATCTTTGGGTTCTAATTTCTTGAGAATATATGGAGATCTAACAACTGAAGAATTGCAATTTTGATCTAATTGGGTTTCATCAGTTTCACTATTGCTACAACTATTCTCTAAATTAAACTGTTTATAAGCCATCATTATCTGTAATAAATCATCAGCCTTGCCAATTAGTGTTGGAATAAAATTATGTAATGCACCATTAAACATATAAAATAATGCTATATAATCTATTCTAAAATATACTTTCCTGTATAGAATTTATTAATTCATATGGTCTATAATGTTTTATTTAATTCTTCGAAGAAACAAATATTGCACAAGACATCAAATGAAAGTCTCTACATGGATTTTTGATCTGCTAGAAATAGCAGCCAGATTGTCTTCAAATAACAAATTTGGCAGATAAGCCAGGTAATGAGTACACCATGCATTAGGATTTTGAAGCAAAGCTGTTTTCAAAGCTTGAACTTTAAGTCTTTGAGTTTTCTGTAAAGCTCCTCTCCTTCCCCACAAAAAAAATATTTAAATAAAACAAATAAAGACTTGAGTACCATACATCTACTTGGTCAAAGCTGAGCTAGAGCTAAATAACAAGAAAAACAAAATAGGCGCAGGAGTGGCTGTGTAGTAAGTAGCTTGCTTACCAACCACATGGTTCCGGGTTCAATCCCACTGCAAGTGTCTTCTACTATAACCTCGGGCTGACCAAAGCCTTGTGAGTGGATTTGGTAGACGGAAACTGAAAGAAGCCCGTCGTATATATATGTGTGTGTGTGTGTGTGTGTGTGTATGTATATGTTTGTGTGCCTGTGTTTGTCCCCCCAACATCGCTTGACAACCGATGCTGGTGTGTTTACGTTTCTATAACTTAGCGGTTCGGCAAAAGAGACCGATAGAATAAGTACTAGGGTCGATTTGCTCGACTAAAGGCGGTGCTCCAGCATGGCTGCAGTCAAATGACTGAAACAAATAAAAGAATAAAAGAATCAAAAGACATTGTTCTAAAGTTAAATTGTTATATAGTTCCTGGCACATGACAGCATCATGTCTCAACTTTCAGCATAATGTTTGACAAACTGAAGTGCAAATTGAAATATAAAACTGATTTGTAATTATAACATGGAAAAGGATTAACTTTATTTTAGTAAAAACTGGCAAAGTCAATTACTTGGTTTATTAAACTGGTTTTTCTCATTTTATTTATTTTTTTTTTTTGCTTGCCCCCAGAATCTAAATAAATAACTCGAACCTTTACTGCACACTCATAGATTAAAAGTTCAAACTTTGAAAGCAACTTTGCTTTCATGTCTTATGGCATGATATGCTATTTGTTATTTGCTTTATCTGTTCAAATCGTTAATATACATCATCACTGCCATCATTTTAGAGTCCTCTTTTCAATGCTTGCATAGGTCAGACGGAATTCATTGTGACAGATTTTTTTACAGCTGGATGATATTCCTGCCATCAACCCTCACCTGTTTTCATGTTGAGTAATATTCCCCCTTGGCCAGACATGTTTTCATGGAAAACAAAATGAACGACACCACTTGCAATACAGTGCCACTTGTTTGTACTGGATGCACAATACAGTGCCACATGTTTGTACTGGGTGCTCCCTGTGTGGCACTGGCACAGGTGCTTTATATGTAGCATTTTACATGACACCAGTATGGGTGTTTTTACGTGATGCCAGCACATATGAGCCCATGAGACAAGGACTTCTCAGCTGACATATCTGGCCCAAAGCTAAAGTAGAAGACATCTAATGTGTCATGCAGTGGGACTGAACTCAGAATCATGTCACTAGGAAACAAACTTCTTATTTCTTTATTGCCCTCAAGGGGCTAAACATAGAGGGGACAAACAAGGGCAGACAAAGGGATTAAGTTGATTACATCAACCCCAATGCGTAACTGGTACTTAATTTATCGACCCCCACTGGATGAAAGGCAAAGTTGATCTTAGTGGAATTTGAACTCAGAACATAAAGACAAATGAAATACCACTAAGCATTTCGCCTGGCATGCTAACGTTTCTGCCATCTCACCACCTTAAAACAAACTTCTTACCACACAACAACACCTACCTAACTATATATA
>NC_068981.1:22814161-22815467 GCF_001194135.2 Octopus bimaculoides
GGGGGGTAGGCGTAAAGTTTTTAAAAAGAAATTTTCAATCTAACATTGTACCAAAAAATGTTGCAAAAACAACAATGGAGTTGAATTTGACAGAATTTGACTTTTTATTTTACTATTTATATATTTTTTGTGTGTGTGTGTGTGTGTGTGTGTAACTGGTGTTTCCATAATGGCAATTGTCCTGGAAGAGATAAGGGAAAAATCCAATTCTGTTTATCTGTTTTTCTTTCTTTCTCTCTTCACTTTCTCAGTAACAATAGAATGCTGAAAAACTAGTAGTGTGCAAGGAGAGAGAAGGAGAGAGAGAGAGGGAGAGAGGAGAATAAATTAACAAGTGTGAGATGGGGTGGAACGGAGATAAAAGAAAGAAGCAATATATGTTAAAATAACGAGAAGGGTTTTTTTTGTATTATTTTATTATTATTGAGAAGATGAGGATGGATGTGATAAAGAAGAAGGAAAAGTGGGGGGCAAAAATAAAAATTAAAAGGGTAGATATAGCAAAAATATAAGAGGGAGAGGAGATGCGAGAAATTGGATTAATAGGAGGGGTAGAGGTGGTAGTAAAAGGAGAAAGAGAGAGTGTATGTGTGAAAGAGGGATAGTGAAGAAGACATAATTAATTCAAGAATACAATACAATATTGCTGTATAGTTTACAAGCTTCTGAATAAGCAACAGATAACATTGTTGAAGGGGGTTTAGCATTACAATTGGTATTATTAAGTGTTCATTTCTCTGAGCCAGTCATTGTTTAAAGCTGTTCTGTTAAGTTGGTTCTTTTTGTTTTAACTTTCTTAGTCCTTGTGGAAGGAAACATTGAATAGTGTAGCCCTAGATATACTGTGTCTGAATAAAAGATACACTTGAACATGTCTGCTTGCTCAGGGCTGATATGGGGTTAAACAATAACATCAACTTTCTGTGGTTTACTTTTATAAAAATACTCACTAGTATGCCTGTACTATTCTCACTGGTTCTCTTTTACTCTTATACTTGTTTCAGTCATTTGACTGTGGCCATGCTGGAGCACCGCCTTTAGTCGAGCAAATCGATCTCAGGACTTATTCTTTGTCAGCCTAGTACTTATTCCATCGGTCTCTTTTGCTGAACCGCTAAGTTACAGGGACGTAAATGCACCAGCACCGGTTGTCAAGCGATGTTGGGGGATAAACACAAACACACAAACATATATATATATATATATATATATATACGATGGGCTTCTTTCAGTTTCCGTCTACCAAATCCACTAACATGGCTTTGGTCGGCCCAGGGCTATAGTAGAAGACACTTGCCCAAGGTGC
>NC_068981.1:22816386-22820601 GCF_001194135.2 Octopus bimaculoides
TATGTATATGTTTGTGTGCTTGTGTTTGTCCCCCCAACATCGCTTGACAACCGATGCTGGTGTGTTTATGTTTCTATAACTTAGCGGTTCGGCAAAAGAGACCGATAGAATAAGTACTAGGTTTACAAAGAATAAGTCCTGGGGTCGATTTACTCGACTAAAGGCGGTGCTCCAGCATGGCCACAGTCAAATGACTGAAACAAGTAAAAGAGTAAAGAGTACATAATGACCCTTGGAAATGAAAGGTTGTGTGCTTTTTCATGTGTGTAAATTCATTTCTGTACTTACACTATGCAACAGAACCCAGGCTACTTTCTTGTGCATCACACATATACCTACATACACATATGTACGATGGGCTTCTTTGAGGTTCTTTCTACCAAACCCACTTGCAGATGTTTGGTTGGTTTAGGGTTATAGCAGATGTCATTTTCCCAATGTGCCATACAATGGGATGGAACCCAAAACCACATGGTTGGGACATGTGTACTCCTTCAAATTGTTTTAGCAACTTGAGATTTTTCTATACATTTATCATAAATAATTTTTCCAATAACTGGATAACTTTCTTTTGAAAAACATTCTGACCATCAATTAGAATTGTTTTCTACTGAGAAATTCAAAGAACAGGCCTGGCATGAAGACTCAGTGCAAGCCTTCAATTCTTAAATCCCTGTTTACTTATCTTTTTATAGCTTTAACTAATTAATTCTTAGTTTTCTTAGTTTTCTTTACCTGTTATATAAGCCTCTGCTTATTAATAGTTTATAGCCATTGGCTTTTCAGTGAGTTATATTCCCTCTCACTTTATCTTAAATACTTCTATATCAGCCTCTTTTCTTATTTAATTAAAACCCATATTCTCACTCACCGTATCCTTATCTTCCTAGAACCCCAAACTAAACACTTTGACCAATGTTTTTCCAATAACTGTGGCCCTCTGAAATTCTTTTCTTGATAGCGCTATTAATGTAACCTATTCATTCCAATTTGGAGAATCTATAAATTCTATGGGCTTGGATCTTCAGGTTGTGCAGGCAAGGTTCTGTGGTAAGAAGTTTGCTTCTCCACAACATGGTTCCAGATTCAGTCCCACTGTGTATCACCTTGGGCAAGTGCTTTCTATTTTAGCCTCGGGCCAACCAAAGCTTTGTGAGTGGATTTAGATGGAACCTGAAAGAAGCTGTCGTGTGTGTGTGTGTGTGTCTTTGTGTCTATGTTTGTCCCCCCACCACAGCTTGACAACCAATATTGGTGTGTTTACATCCTCATAACTTAGTAGTTCAGCAAAAGAGATCAATAGAAGTACCAGGTTTAAAGAAAAAAAGGTGAAAGTACTGCGGTTATTTCATTCAACTAAAATTCTTCAATATGGTGCCCCAGCATGGCCAGAGTCTGATCACTAAAACAAGTAAAAGTGTTGACTGCCAGAAAAAAAAAGAAATTCTGTACCATAATAATGATTAAGAAATTTTATTTTGGTCAAGTCAGTCTCTTGGTACTGTGTTTGGCTTGTGGGTTGTATAAGGACTTCAGGTAAATTTCAGTTCTATTGTATCACTTATGAAATTGGTAATTTGGACTTCCTTGTCAAATAATGTCTATTAGTTCTCCTTCATTAGTTATTTTAGCTGGAAATTGACCTCATGTGGGGAATAAAATCAAAAGTGAAAACTATCAACCATCTTGACTTACTTAAGCTACAATATTTTGTAGCTAAAGTGGTCGCTCTATATGCTAGAAATAGCAGCCAAATCTCTCTCTCAAATCATTTGAACAGTCATAAATCAAGAAGAGTACAATGGATAGTGCATTTCTTGATATAAAAAAGAGAAAAAAACTGGTTGGTCACAGTTGAAATACTTTTGATCACAGGTCTTCTCGATCAGAGTTAACCTTGGGCTATACAAATACAAAACCTTTCTTTTCCCTTCGCTTCCCCTTATGACTTAAGGTTCTTTGGAAATGCATGAAATTTTCTCTTCTTATATGTATCTTTTACTCTACAACACTAGATATTCTAAAAGTACTGAAGTACAAGTCTATTTTTAAAACTTTTTCTCATCCACCCCCACACTCAAATATATAATTATTCTTTTATCACTATTTCTGCACATATTTCATATTTGGCCAGTTTCATGTCGAATATAGTGCATTGCTTTTTCTTCTTTTCCTTGTGAGAGGTGGATGATGGAGAGAAGACATCTTTCCTTATCATCCCATTTCATAGTATTTCTTAAGCTTATTTTTATCTTTATCAATTGTCTTATCTGACAAAATATCAGATTTATTCGTCAGTTATCTTATATTTTTCTCTCATTCAAATGACTTTTTTTTTTCTTTTCGGTTTGTCTGCCTATCTATCATCTCCATTTCACGTCTTGCTCTCTATTTCTTTCTCACATACACATACACACAAACACACACACACATGCTCAGCTATGTATACACTAATATGTGTACATGTGTGGGGTTATATGTTTGTATAAGTTTTTTCTTTCACTTTTACTAAATCCACATACGTGATGAATATTAAAATGCTTAAGGCAATATTAAGCATTATTACTTAGGTATAGTGTTGTGTGCATATGTATGTCTGTAAATATGAATGGGAAAGAGAGAGAGAGAGAGAGACTAAGTATTTAAGTGTATGTGTGTTTGTAGTAAAATGGAATGAAGACTATTATTGGAGCTACCTGAAATGGCAAGATGCCATCCATGGAGATAAAGACTTTCTTGTTCATTCTCTGTTAATATTTATTTAGCTATGGTTGAAGAAATCTAGAACACTTTAATGATGACTTATTTAGGACAGTTTGGGGTTGCCAATCAGCTTGTTGTGAGTTCAATATTGGCCTAAGGAAAACACTTTCTAGTTCATAATTTTATTTTATTTAGCAGTTTAATGTGGCTGTGTGTTTAAGAAGGTAGTTTTCCAACTACATTGTTTTGGTTTCCATCCCACTGTGCAGCCCTTTGGACAAGTGTCTTCTATCAATGCCTTCTGAGTGTATTTGGTAGATGGAAACTGTGTGGAAGCCCATCATGATGCAGTCTTCAGACCCACCATATCTTGTCAAATCATCCATGCTCCATGCAACCCTGTCAAACTTTCCCCACCCTCTCATTTCTTAGTACCTATCCCTCCATTGCTCTTCTAACTATTACACTATTCAGTTGCTGTAATTGAGAGTAAAACTACATATTTCAACCCCTTCTGAGCTACTAGTTATTCTTCTCCCTGGAATTAATTCCTTTTGGCATCCAACCCTTGTTCACAATATCATTCTTTCCACTTTATTTTCCACTGATTACCCTTTCTGTGCAAACAGTTCTCTCTCTCTCTCTTTGCCTTGAACTACATCTTAGTACTGTCATGTCTCATTCTTAATACCCTCTTGTATCTGCCATAACTGCTTCCTCACCTGTGTTAGCCTCCCACTATATCCATCTATACCTACCTCTGACCTTCATCTTTGTCACTGTTCACTTCTCCCCATCTCTCTCTCTCTCTCTCCACTCTTCTTTTATTGCATCTCTGTTTCATGTGTCATTTTATTTCTCATCTATCTCCAGTTTCTGCTACCTTCTACCCTTTTTGAATTCCCTTTTATCACTATCTCCTTCTTAAGCCACTTTCATTTTTCCAAGCTCATATTTACCATTGGCCATACCTCCATCCTTATTCACCATTCACTACATTCACCCCTAACTCCATCTCTAACCATCATTAATTCTTCTCTCACATTCTTCAAAAACTTATTTACTCTGCTTTCTTAATCCTCCATCCCACTTCTATCTTCTACTCATCTTCTTGTACTTTTAGGAAAAACCCTGGTACCTTGTTCCCGCCACTTTTATCTCTATTTCTAGTTACTCCCACCCACCCTTATAGAATATGAGGTAGTCATGTATCACCTTTATAGCAAGATACCTGTACCAGTCCTTCTATCATGCTTAAGCCTCTTAACATCAGGCATAAAATCACATCCAACCTGTACTACACTCCCACTCAGTTGATGGATCTCATTTTACCATATATGTTACATGGCAACCTCATAAATGCTGGTGACATGTAAAAGGTACCTGATACACTCTTTAAAGTGGGTGGCATTAGTAAGGGTTGCCAAAACATGGATGATAGGTGTTGAATAATAATGATGATGATATGTGTGTGTGTGTGTGTGTGTGTGCGTGTGTGCGTGTGTGTGTGTG
>NC_068981.1:22820611-22821707 GCF_001194135.2 Octopus bimaculoides
TGTGTGTGTGTGTGTGTGTGTGTGTGTGTGTGTGTGTGTGTGTGTGTGTGTGTGTGTGTGTAGTTTAAAGATCCACTAGAGGTAGAATCAATGAAAAAAGTACTTCATCCAGTAAGAGATAACTGTCAATTTAAATACACAATCGAAAGAGCTACTAAGAGTTTCATGCTATTATGATGCTTGAACAGGCATGTCTATAAAATACGCCATGTATCTCTTTCAGGCTGAAAGATTGCTTTAAAATACATGGCGTATTTTATAAATATGCCTGTTCAAGTATTATAAAAGCATGAAATTATTAGTAGCTCTTTCAGTTGTGTATTTAAATTGATATATATATATATATATATATATATGTGAGTAAAAATAAATACAAAAAAAGGGTTTTGTATGATCGTGTATAGATATAATGGTAGTTAAAAGGGACACCGCCATTACCACAGATATATATTACAAACCCACAGACACACACCAATACTTGAACTTTAAATCGTGCCATCCACCCCATACAAAACGCAACATTCCATACTGCCTAGCCAGGAGAATATGTACTATTGTAGAGGATATAGAGACCAGAAATCAACGCCTAATGGAACGGAAAGAATTTCTGCTAAAGCAAAAGTACCCATCAATACTCATAGAAAATGGTATTCAGCGGGCTTCGAAAATACCCATACAACAACTGAGGACACCACAAAGAAGAGACAAACAGAAAAAGATCATTCCATTTATAGTGACACAAGATCCATGCATGCCACCAGAACATCTTTAATATCGCCAAAGCGAACTTACCGATCCTTGCACAAAGTAAGGAATTGAGAAATATCATTACAGATCAAAATATAACTCTCAGTAAGAGACAACCTAAAAACTTGAAAAAGCTATTAACAAAGGCAAGGTTTGACCTCAGCAACAAAAATCAAACATTCACTGTATCCAAATGCAATGATAGCCGATGCGGTACATGCCGATCAATTCATACCGGCCCATATATGAACACAAAAACAGGGAAAATATTCACCAATGCGAACATGAACTGCAAAAGTAGAAATCTAATCTACTGCATCAAATGCCCTAATTGTGAAGAACTGTACGT
>NC_068981.1:22823553-22825784 GCF_001194135.2 Octopus bimaculoides
ATATATATATATATATATATATAAAATCATGGTATCACAGTATCAACCAGGCTATTGGATGTTGTTATACATCACTTATCTCAATGCAATTCACATCGTTTTAGCTTTTGAATGATGCTACCCTGTTGTCTAGGTGAGCGGGCCAACATTCACTCCTGATTAGGTGGTTTTTTTCATCACAGGGTTACCCTATTGACAGCTGAGTAGACTGGAGCTACAAGACATGAAGTATTTTGCTCAAAAACACAATGTGCCATTCAGTCTGGGAATTGAACCCACTATCCAGTGATTGTGAGTACAACACTAACCATTAGACGATGTGCTCTCACACACATTCACACACACAGACATATATATATATATAAACATTCACCATGATAGATTGCTAGCCACTAAACCTTTTCTATTTTTTCTGCCTATTTATTTCTATGTTCCTTTCTGTCAAAGAGCGTAGGCTCGAAACGTAAAAGACTTTCTCACTTCCCGAGCGTTAAACTAGTACATCTGTTTGTTGTTTACACACCCATCTTCGTCTGTTTTTTTGTAAATTCTCACTATATATTGACACACATTTACACACACACACGCACACACACACACATGCACATATATCAATTCAATTTGGGTATGAACCTTGTAGTTTGCTTTATAAAGCTCATTCACAGGTATTGACTGCCAGGTATAGTTTTACAATGGAAACTGACTATTAATAATGAAGATACATCCAGAAATTCATGAATAACCGTAGAGTATATATATGTTGTGAAAACACACTTTATTGCTAATGCTACAAGGTTTCATTTTCACTTTAACTGCAGACAGTTAATGAAATATTACTATATAACAAATACATTAAATTTATTACATTTCATCAGTATTATTTCAACAACGTTGGCATATGAAAACACCTCAGGTATGAATACAAAGTATTTGTTTAATTAAATCATATTTCACAAAATATGTACCTCACCACACTTAAAAATAAAAACAAACACCACTAGATCATTAACCACAAGTACAATTTAACTGGTCATTAACAGGAATTTCCCCATAATCCTGAAACCAATTGATATGTAATTGAACCTTTTCAGGAATCTTTTGTGTTTATTTCACCGAGTTTGGTGCATGTTTATTGTGATACTTAAGGTGGTTTACAGCCATAGTGTAATAAGTTTAATGTATAACAATACAATAATATTTAGGCAATTTGTTGGTAAAGTGAAGACAAAACGGTTTTAGTATTATGCAGTAGAGTGGGTTTGCTCAATCCCATCTCTCCTGTTTGCACATTTTACACACACACACATACACACAACATATGTATATGACTGTCATCATTGTTTTAATATCCTCTTTTCCATGCTTGCATGAGTTTGACAGAACTTGTTGAGGTGAATTTTCTACAATTAGATGCTCTTCCTGTTACCAAACCTCGTCTGTTTCCCAGTAAGGTAATATTCTCCTATGACAAGACATGTTTACACAGAAGATAGGAAATGGACACCACTTGTCTGATGGTGACATTCATTTACAACAATCATGTAGTGTCAAGGCAGAGACACTCACTCACGGTGCCATGCAGTGTGACTGAACCCAGAACTATGTGGTTGGGAAGCAAAATTCTTACCACACAGCTGTGCCTCAGACTATATATAGAAAGAAAAAAGGAGACAGTCAGAATTTCGGGTAATTCTTTATTAGGGCTTTCATCCATTCATAAGAATTCTTCAAAAATTTTGAAAGATCTTCATGAATGGATGAAAGCACTAATAAAGAATTACCCGAAATTCTGACTGCCTCCTTTTTCTTAACATACAATATCTGTACATCACTTTAAAAACTCTATACATATATAAGGCGCAGGAGTGGCTCTGTGGTAAGTTGCTTCCTTACCAACCACATGGTCCCGGGTTCAGTCCCACTGTGTGGCACCTTGGGCAAGTTTCTTCTACTATAGCCTCGGGCCGACCAAAGCCTTGTAAGTAAATTTGGTAGAAGGAAACTGAAAGAAGCCTGTCGTGTTTTTGTGTCTGTTTGACAACTGATGATGGTGTGTTTACATCCCCATAACTTAGCGGTTCAGCAAAAGAGACCGATAGAATAAGTACTAGGCTTACAAAGAGTAAGCTCTGGGGTCGATTTGCTCAACTATAAAGGCGGTGCTCCAGCATGGCCGCAGTCAAATGACTGAAACAAGTAAAAGAATAAAAAAAAGTATATATTACACACAC
>NC_068981.1:22826270-22829565 GCF_001194135.2 Octopus bimaculoides
ATAAAAGAAGATTAAAATTTCTGCTAGTAAGTTGTTTTGAATCTGTTAGTGTTGCTTTACAATTTATAACGAAAAAAAATCAGGAATGAGTCATATGATAGTGAATAAGAACCAGTGTCCAAGAGGAAATACTTGTGAGATGTTATTGCTATTATAAGAATGTGAAGAATCAATAATTCTGAGGTTAGCTCTGGTGTTGCAGTTAAAGCAGCTGATGGTTTTTGCTGATGATATCGTTGGAATTATGTGTTGGATTTTGATAATGCAAACACTGATGTCACACTGCAGTGATTTAAAAAATTTTTTTTTTTATTCCATTATTTTTATAACTATTATTGTTATTATTGATGAGATAGTGTTTAGGAAGGAGAGGCAGAAGCAGAATAGACACAGAACAAGAATCATGTGCTAATTTTCAAGTTTTGATGGTGGTGGTGGTGGTGGTTGTTGTTATTCTTCCTCTTCTTCGCCTTCTTCTTCTTCTTCTTCTTCTTCTTCTTCTTCTTCTTCTTGTTCTTCTTGTTCTTCTTGTTCTTCTTCTACTCTTTCTTCTTCTTGTTCTTGTTCTTATTCTTCTTGTTGTTGTTGTTGTTGTTGTTGTTCTTCTTCTTCTTCTTCTTCTTTTTCTTCTCTTTCTTCTTCTCTTTCTTCTCTTTCTTCTTCTTTTAGGGTCGATAAAATAAGTACCAGTTGGGTACTGGGTCGATGTAATTGATTTAACCCCTCTCCCCATAGCAGAAAAGGTTGTTATTATTATTATTATTATTATTATTATTATGGAAGGCAGCAAGATAGTAGAATCCTTATTGGTATTTCGTCTGTCTCTATGTTTTGAGTTCACATCCTGACCACTGGGGTCAATGTAATCAACTAGCCCCCTCCCTCAAAATTTCAGGCCTTATGTCTATAACAGACAGGATTATTTTTATTATTATTATTATTATTAATGTGGTGAGCTGGCAGAATTATTAGCATGTTGAACAAATGCGCAGCAGTATTTCTTCTTTGTGTTTTGAGTTCAAATCCTGATGGTGTTAACTTTGCCTTTCATCCCTCTAGGGTTGATAAAATAAGTGCCAGCCAAGTACTGGGAGTTGATGGTACTGACTCGGACCTCTTCCTCCAAAGTTTCTGGTCTTTTGCCAAAATTTGAAACAATTATAAGGTTTTGAACTAGCAGAATCATTAACACAGATGAAATTCGTAGCTGCATTTCTTCCTGCTTTTCACTTTCTGGGTTCAAATACCATTGAGGTTAACTTTATCTTTCATCCATTGACAAAATACAGTTCTAGGGTTGATGGATTCAACTAATCACCTCCTTTCAAAATTGCCTTCCTTGTGCTGAAATGAAAAACAATTATTATTGAAGTTCAACCCTGCCAGTAGCGATTGTTGTTAAAGGGTGGCTGAGAGTGATGGATAGTGATAAAAGTGGGGAATAGTAAGTGTATGTAACAGGTGTTAAGAACAAGTGTTCATATCTGGAAAACAATGATAGAATATTTCGTTTTTGTGTTTGGTTTGGAAGATTCTTTATGTGAATTCATGTGTTGAGGCATATTTTATTGTGTCTGGGAAGAGTCATTCTCTTTCAGTGCTTTATTATTTAACACACTCACTGATTTGATTTCCACTCATTTACTTACTCTTTTACTTGTTTCAGCCCTTTGACTGTGGCCATGCTGGAGCACCGCCTTTAGTCAACCAAATTGACCCCAGGACTTATTCTTTGTAAGCCTAGTACTTATTCTATCGGTCTCTGCTGAACCACTAAGTTACGAGGATGTAAACACACCAGCATCGGTTGTCAAGCGATGTTGGGGGGACAAACACAGACATACAAACATATATATACACATACATATACACATACATATATATACATATATACGAATGGCTTCTTTCAGTTTCTGTCTACCAAATACACTCACAAGGCTTTGGTCGGCCCGAGGCTATAGTAGAAGACACTTGCCCAAAGTGCCACGCAGTGGGACTGAACCTGGAACCATGTGGTTCGTAAACAAACTACTTATCACACAGCCACTTTTTACAAAAATTTGCGTTGCTTCTTGCAACCTCTTCAATAGAACAGACATAGCCAAAATACTTTTGATCATAGGTTTTGGGCTCAGAGCTGACCTGGGGCTAAATGACATCAATGACAACGATGGCTCTAAAACTCTAAATGCTCATTATATACAGGTGACCTTCCATCAGTTGAGCATTTTCCTCAGTCTTCAGTGAGAGATTCTGCTACAAGATAAATAATATTCACCAGAAATATTGCTGTTTAATGGAGTATGTTATATTTACGTAAACTGTTGTTGTTGTTTTTGATGATGCTAGCAAAATTTCAGTTTTTTGTTTGTTTTCTAATTACAGAAGAACGAAGAGGGATTGCCATAGTAGAACTCTATAAAGCAGAAGGATGTACGCTGGGATTAACTATATCGGGTAATTATTTATTTGCTTATGGTTTTACTGAGTCACCTTTCTTACTAGCAGTCAAATTTCTTGAAAATTTCGGCTTCTTGATCTTGATATAATATGCAAAAAATAAAAAAATAAATAAAATAAAGATGAGACTATTGGCTAAACTGGCAACATGACCATCCCCAAATACAACAATAAAAGATGAGACAGTCATAGTTAAAATGCTGGTCAGACAATATTTATCATCATCACCACCACCATCATCTTCATCTTTACCACTAATATCATCACTGCCTCTAATTATCATCATCATCATTACCACCACTGCTACTACTATTATAGTGGCAAGCTGGCAGAATCATTAGCATGTTGGATAAAATGCTACGCAGCATTTCTTTTCTAGCTTTACATTCTGAGTTCAAATTCCACCAAAGCTGACTTTGCTTTTCATCCTTCCAGAGTCAATAAATTAAGTACCAGTCGAACATTAGGATCGATATAATCACCTAACCTCCTCCTCTAAGATTTCAGGCCTTGTGTCTATAATAGAAGGAATTATTATTATTATTATTATTATTATTATTATTATTATTATCATTATTATTATTATTAAGGTGGTGAGCTGGCAGAATCATTAGCATGCCAGATAAAATGCGTAGCGACATTTCTTCCAGCTTTATATTCTGAGTTCAAATTCCATTGAGGTTGACTCTGTCTTTCATCCTTCTGGGGTTGATAAAATAAGTACAAGTCAAGCACTAGGTTCGATGTAATTGTTCCCCCCACCTCAAAATTGTTGGCCTTGTGGCAATATTAGAATTATTATTATTTTTATTATTTTTATTATTATCATCATCAT
>NC_068981.1:22829575-22830983 GCF_001194135.2 Octopus bimaculoides
CATCATCATCATCATCATCATTCAAGTAAGATTTTGGGATGCAAAAACACCACAAGTATGGCTTGTAACTGCTGGGCCCATTTTGTCTTTTCTCTATTTTCTGAAATCTATAAAAGTTGATACAATGAATACAGTGCCTGTGTTTTTCTAGTTTTCTTGGTTTGGACTAAAATCCTGTTACCATCATTTTTCCCTTTCATTCTTATTGGATGGACAAAATAAGTACCAATAACATACCATGATTTATTCACTTCAGTACTCCACACTCCTTTGTGAAAGTTTGGTTTGGTGCATCATCAAAAGAAATCAATATTCTTTATGAAATGGTTATTTTTATAATATAGTATACAATAATATATTTTCACCTTTATAAGAGAAATATTTGCCATAGTTTTTTTACTATACTTCCGGCAAATTTAATGTAAATAAATATTAAACATCATATAAACAAACATACTGTGAGGTGCCTTTTCTAAATTACTGATCATTATTATTATTAATATTATTATTATTATTATAAAGGCTGGGGTGTTTGATAATATCATGAGTTTCAAACAGAATGTCTTGAAGCCATTTATTCTAGCTCTGGGTTCAAATCCTGCTGAAGTCAATTTTGCTTTTTCATTCTCTGGGGATCAGAGAAGGTTGAGAAGGTCAGTCAAGCCAAGTGAGACCATAGTCATAGCTGATGCCAGTATCACGTCAATGGCATGTAAAAAGCACCCAGTAAACTCTCAGTATGGTTGGCATTAGGAAGGGCATCCAGCCGTAGAAACTGCACCAAATCAGACAAGAATCTGGTACAGCCTTTCAGCTTGCCAGCCCTAGTCAAACTGTCCAACCCATGCTAGCATGGACAATGGACATTAAATTATGATGATGATGATGATGATGATGATGATGATGATGATGATGATGATGATGATGATGATAGAATGTTATGATAAAATATCTGTCAAGCTCTGGGGTCAGTGTTATTGACAAATTACTCCCTCTTGTCAAGATTACTGGCATTGTGCTGAAGTCAGAAGCTATTATTATCAGTTCAGTTCCTGCCAAGGTCAACCTTGCCTTTCTTCTCTACAGAGTCAATTGAATACTGGGGTCAACGATTAACCCTCTCCCCTCAAAGTTACTGGCCTTGTTCCTGAATCAGAAACGATTACTGTTAAAGTAATGATGATGGTGTTGTATCTCTGAAAGCTGGGTCCTTGGATAAGATTGCAATAAATTTCCTGGCAGTAATTAATTCCTTCCGGCTCTTCATTTATGAGTAGTTAAACCTGAAAGGGTTAACACAGAGATAATCTTTTTCTTTCTTTCTTTCTTTTTGTAAAAATCTCAAGGAGGCATTACTTGTGAGAGGTGTGAATAGCCTCAACCAACTGACTTTTGATGGTGGGTGGGG
>NC_068981.1:22831221-22836025 GCF_001194135.2 Octopus bimaculoides
TTATGCCTTTTATTGATTCATCTTTTCTCCTTTTTTTTTAACTATTCATTTGTCAAAGGTTTATGTGGTAAAAAAAAATAGTTTTTTAAGTTTCTTTGCTGTTATAACTTTTTTTTTTAGTATTGATCAGTTATTAATCTTAATAATAATAATAATAATAATAATAATAATAATAATAATAATATAATAATAATAATATCAGTATTTCTGAATTAATAATGATAATAATAATGATAAAAATTCCTTTTATTGGCCATGAGGGTTCAAGAAGTTGGGAAAATAAATCTAAAGAAAAAACCATAAAAATAACAGTGGAGAGTTCACATCAAGTAAAAGGGCGAGATCAACATTAGTAATAAAGGGACATTAATAAATGACATTAACAATATAGAATGACAAAGTAACAAGAAGAAAGAATCCCTTAAATGGTGGGTTTAATCATTTAGGGTAGTTTGGAGAAAGCTACATAAAACCCCAGTTTACCGTGACACACTGTTAGCAAGTACCTTCCTCCAGTTGTTGTTGCCAACTTTCAGCCACATTGTTAGTCTCTCATAAAATTTACTGGAGAGAAGTGTCATCCACTCTACTCTCAACTTGCTCTGAAGAAGTTGATGGGTACATGACCTGAGAGGAAAGCCTTGTCTTCAAGCCTTGCCGTCCACATCTGTCACACAACTTCCTTTGCTGTGGGCATCAGGAAAGGGAAGTTTGCTTTTCTTTTCCAGTACACTTGACTTAATAGCTGAATGTTCTATGTGTGATAATGGCTGTTCAACATAAACACATAAATCAGTAATGCACTGCACAGACACCCAACAACTACAACACTAAATGAATATATACTGGATGGCTTCAACACTCTGTGCACACTTCTAACAAGTTCATTTGCTGTCAGCTCCAACACTCCTATTCCTCAAAAGTTTATTCAGAACAAGCAATGCTTTCCAAGAGCACTGCTAGATGAAAGGTTTTTGAAAATTTTTCATATTTCCATATCTAATAGTTCTCCAGAACATTACTACTTAGATTGTACTTGTCAGCACCAACAATTGTTTCCAGGTCATTACATGACCTCTGCACTATGAAGGTATGAAAGTTATATATACTTCTAGATCTAAATTACTTGCAGTTTAGAGTTTAATTTATCTTAATCTCACACCATGTGTAATGTGTTTTGCAGATATAGTTCAAATTTAAAAAAAAAAAATTCAGATATATGTATGAAACTTATCGCCATATATCAGTGATAGCAAACATTTGACATACATATCTATAGTGACAGTGATATGTCACAGATTTTTAGGTGACAAGCAATGGACTTTAACAAATATCTTGCCATATCATGTCATAAAAAGCTTATCCATAAGCATTCATATTAAACCAAAATATGAGTGGATTTGGTAGACGGAAGCTGAAAGAAGCCTGTCGTATATATATATATGTATGTGTGTGTGTTTATGTTTGTGTGTCTGTGTTTGTCCCCCCCCCCCGATGATGGTGTGTTTACGTCCCCGTAACCTAGCGGTTCAGCAAAAGACACTGGTAGAATAAGTACTAGGCTTCCAAAGAATAAGTCCTGGGATCGATTTGCTCGACTAAAAGGCGGTGCTCCAGCATGGCCGCAGTCAAATGACTGAAACAAGTAAAAGAATATGTGAAAGGCATTCCAACAACAAAATTATTGAAGAAATTTTAATTTTGACAAAGCAGGTCAAAATGATTTGTTTGTGAAACTGCAGAGAAAACCACCAAATGGCAGTAGATTAAGAGAGATAATCTGTGGACTGTTACTGCTGAGATGCAAGTCAGGGTGTAATTTACTTCAACTGGGTTACCTGGGCAAAAGTATCTGATGTTGAAAGACCTGAAAACCTGATGATCTCAGGACACATTGCTGATGATGTCTCAGATCATTCACATGAGTTTTGCCCACATATAGCCACAGGCATGACTGTGGTTAAGAAGCTCACTTTCCAGCCATGTGGTTTTGGATTCTGTCCCACTGTGTGGCACCTTAGGCTTGTGTCTTTTACTATACACCTGGGCCAACCACTGTTTTGTGTATAAATTTGGAAACTGTGTAGAAGCTCATTGTGTGTGTGCATCTGTTTCTGTGTTTATCCCCCTCTCTCTTTACTTGACAACTGTTGTTGGTTTGTTTATGTTCCTATAACTTAGTGATTCATCAAAAGAATAGAATACGTACCAGACTTCAAAAGTAAATACAGGGGTTTTGTTAGACTGTGGTCATACTGGGGCACTACCTTGAAGGGTTTAGTTGAACAAATCGACCCCTTTGTGGGATGTAAACAAACCAACACTGGTTGTCAAATTCTGGTGGATGAGAAACTCAGATGCACACACACACATGACGAGCTTCTACACAATTCTTGTTTGCCTTCACTCACAAGGCATTAGTCAGCCTGGGGCTATAATAGAAGATACTTGCTTAAGATGCTGTGCAGTAGGATTGAACCCAGTACCACATGGTTGCAAAGTGAACTTCTTAACCAAGAGCCATGCCTGCACTTATATGCAAGAAAATATCATGAATTGGCAGAGTTGCTAGAACACCTAATAAAAAAACATAAAAAAAGGAAAAACTTTTAGCATCTATTTTGGCTCATTACACTCTGAGTTCAAATCCTGTTGCAGGCAGTATTATCTTTCATCCCCTTGGGATTGATAAAATAAAGTATCGGTCAAGTATTGAGATTGATATTATCAACAGCTCCCTTCTCCATCAATTCCAGGTCTTATGACTTTGTTAGAAATATGTGAGTGGTGGATTGGAGGAGTCGGTAGAGCATTGAAGAAAATGCTCTGTGGTATTTGTTCTGGTGCTTTACATTCTGAGTTCAAACTTGGCTGCATCAACTTTGCTTTTCACTCTTCTATGGGGAGAAGGGGAGTCAATAGTATAAAGTATCAGTGAAGTACTAGAGGCAATAATATTCTTTTCTACTCTAGGCACAAGGCCCAAAATTTTTGGGGAGGGGGTGGGGCAGTCCATTAGACCCCAGTATGCAACTGGTACTTAATTTATCGACCCCGAAAGGATGAAAGGCAAAGTTGACCTCAGCGGAATTTGAACTCAGAATGTAAAGACAAACGAAATACCGCGAAGCATTTCGCCGGGCGTGCTAACATTTTTGCCAGCTCTCCGCCTTCAGGAGACAATAATATTGACTATGACTCTCGCTCTAAATTTCTAGCCTCGTGCATCATCATCATCATCATCATCATCATCATCATCATCATCATCATTTAATGTCTGCTTTCCATGCTGGCATGGGTTGGATGATTTGATCGGAGCTGGCCAGCTGGAGGGCTGTCTCAGGTTGAAGTCATCTGTTTTGACATGGTTTCTATGGCTGGATATCCTTTCTGATGCCAATCATTTACAGAGTGTACTGGGTGCTTTTTACACGGTGCTGACATGGGTAGCTTTTGTGCAGGGGAGGCACAGGTACCTGTTACATGGTGCTAGTATGGATGCTTTTTACATGGTGCCAGCATAGGTACTTGTTACGTGGATGGTGATGTACCTATTTCAGAAATAATTGTTCTTGTTTTAGTAGCAGCAACAGTAGTAGTGGTGGTGGTAGTGGTTGTAATAGTAGTAGTAGTGATGGTAGTGAGAATGCTAGTAATGTTGGTAGTAGTAGTATAGTAGTAGTGGTGATAGTAGTAATTGTGATAACAGTAGTGATGGTTGTAGTAGCAATAGTGAATAGTAGTGGTGGTGGTAGCAGTAGTAGTAGTAGTAGTAGTAGTAGTAGTAGTGATAGTAGAAGTGGTTGTGGTGGTAGAATTCTGTTGGTTAGACACAAGGTAGTAGTAGTAGTTGCAATAGCAGCAGAAGTAGTATTATTACTGTAGACTAGATGCAAGCTAATTTTATTAGGAAGGTACAACCAAGTGACTCACTGACTTTCTCAAACTTTACAGTTATTATTATTATTATTATTATTATTATTATTTAGGAGAGTTTCTGCCTCACAGAAGCATTGCTCATTCTATTGTCATACTATATTCAATAAATGTGACCATCCCTTTCGCTTTGAAAAAAAAAAAGAATAGATGTTTGAAGTCAAGTTGGCATCTATTACAAGTGTAGGATATTCAATGTTCCGCGTAATTGACCGATATCGTAATATATCCGAAGAGAAAATAATTCCATCCAATCCCTTGAAGGAAAATAATTAAATTGAAAACTCCAAATCTAAGCCATATCAGTTGCTGCAGAGAGGGACGGTTAATCATATAAATTAATCTGATCTACCAGTGTTGCAGCCACTCATTTATTTTGGGTCTTAGAAAATTATTTCAGGTTCACAAATCACTGTTTATTGATATGAATATTTTATTTCATCATCATCATCATCGTCGTCGTTTAACGTCCGCTTTCCATGCTAGCATGGGTTGGACGATTTGACTGAGAACTGGCAAGCCAGCAGGCTGCATCAGGCTCCAATCTGATCTGGCAGAGTTTCTACAGCTGAATGCCCTTCCTAACGCCAACCACTCCGAGAGTGTAGTGGGTGTTTTTACGTGCCACCGACACGAGGGCCAGTCAGGCAGTACTGGCAACGGCCACGCTCGAAATAGTGTATTTTATGTGCCACCTGCACACGGGCCAGTCCTATATATCATCATCATCATCATCATCGTCGTTTAACGTCCGCTTTCCATGCTAGCATGGGTTGGACGATTTGACTGAGGACTGGTGAAACCGGATGGCAACACCAGGCTTCAATCTAATTTGGCAGAGTTTCTACAGCTGGATGCCCTTCCTAAC
>NC_068981.1:22838343-22839562 GCF_001194135.2 Octopus bimaculoides
GCTACCACCGTTCTTCCAGTCCTTCCAAGCCTGTTTCTTTTGTCTAATAGCCCTATATATATATATATATATATATATATATATATATATATATATATACACATACATACATGTGTGTGCCCTTATTTTGACATTATGTGGTGGTTGTAAACAAGCAACACGCTCATACAGGTTATGTTGTTAGTTCCATGGATGTGAAATGAACTTAACCCCACTGTCATGTCTATAACTATGTATGTGTGTGTATAAAGACATCTGAGGTGATTGATGCCAGTATGTAACTGGTACTTAATTTATCGATCCTGAAAGGTTGAAAGGCAAAGTCGACCTCGGCGGAATTTCAACTCAAAACTTAAAGTCAGATGAAATACTGCTAAGCATTTTGCCCGGCATGCTACCGTTTCTGCCAGCTCACTACCTTTCCAAGCAAGATGATATTGCATCATGGCTGGACATGTTATCACAGAAGATTGTAAAGGGAAGAATCTCTATGATGTTGCAATTTATTTATAACTATCTTGTGATGTCAAGACAGGCAGACACAAATACATCTGAGATTTATAGAGAATACTTTTGGTCTCCTTTAAATACAACTTTTTCAGAACCTACACACACACACACACATGCACACACACATACATACACACACAAATACAGGTATGTCAAATACTATACAACAAAATTCTTGATTTATTAAAATCATCTCTGCCTCTGGAGGATGTATTATAATTTACCAATGGCAATTGAAGACCAGCTTCACTTCAGAAGGGGAGATAACCTCAATATTCAAAAATACTCCAAAACTGAAATGCTACTGAGGAAAAGGACAGACTTATTGTCTGGTAATGAACTACATCTGAATGCTGTTTATCTCCAGATACATGTTCCTGGCTTAGTAGCCTTCATCAGCGTGACAGTTGTCCTACTTTGAGAATTCTTGAATCTTGAGATTCTCTCCCCTTTTCAAGTGGACCTGGTCATAATTGCCACTTGGTAATTATGCTGCATCATCTACAGGCAGAGATAATTTTAATGTTGACATACCAGTATTTGTCTATGTTATTTAAATACATCCCAATATCCACTCTGAGTTGTTTCTCTTCGTTCATTTTATTTATTAAGATATATATATAATCATATCACAAATAAAGTACTAGTAAAGTACTGCATCTCAATTATATATATATATATATATATATATATATATATATATATAAAA
>NC_068981.1:22839905-22847164 GCF_001194135.2 Octopus bimaculoides
TATATATATATTCTGGAGAAAATAAAAAAAAAACCATCTTTTCTGTTCACAAAAGTGTGGAAATAGTGGTATATTGTTGTTACAAACATACTTCCATGGACAAAAACAAAAACTTTACTCTTTCTCTGAAAGACTCAGGTGGAAACATCTGGAAACTCTTCTCCCAATGGTATTCCTGTTTAAAGTTAAAACATTTAGATACCATTATTCCAATAAATCAATAATTACTATTCAGAAAGACTCAAGTATATCAATCACATTTTCTCTTATTTCGTGTATTTCTGACATCATTCTCTGCCTCCAACATATCCAGCAACCAAAGAGTTAGATACCTCTGTTTTTATTCAGTTGTTTACTTGCTTGCTTCATTGTCTATTCTGGTATCTTTCGAACTAAAGCAGTGGATTAGTAATTCCATTAGTGTGTCAAACAAAATCATTTATGATAATTTAGTTGTTGCCTTTTACATTCTAGGTTCAAATCATGCTGAGCTCAACCTTGTTGTTCATGCTTCTGGGTTCAATAAAATAAAGTACTAGTAAAGTACTGCAATTAAATATTAATAACTGCTGCCTAATTAGCATGTGGTAGCTTGGCTAGTTACACAGAATCTGGCTGTTGACAGAGTGTGCAAATCTATGGAAACCTATAGGCATTGCTTCATCCATATAGATGTTCTGTAGAGATCATCCTCATCACTATTTAATGTTCATGTTCCATATTTTCAGAGGTCAGATAGTCTGAGTGGATCCAGTGTGTTCAAAGACTGCCTTCTGCTCCAGTGTCTGTTTCGGCACAGTTTCTACAGCCAGGTGCCCTTTCTAATGCCAACCACTTTACAACATGGACTGGGTACTTTTTTTGTGTCACCACTGCACTGTTGAGGTCGTTATGCAGTTTGCAAAACTACAAACCCTGGGGGCTGAGCAGCAGGAGTAGTAAAGATAATGCAGTTTTCAGTGGAAGGACAAAAGAGATCATGGTTGAGTACTCTGCAGGAGCTGGGGTGGGGAGAGGCAGGCCTAATGTATGGGAGGTAGAGACGAGTCAGTGTAATGTTGATGGAGGGCACATACATAGCACTTCCCAAACTCAGTTTTGCTATATAATGTAGGCAATATTTTGTGAAAAATGAAAAGAAAAAGAAAAAGAAACCCTGAAATTATAGGAAGTAGAAAATCTGAATTTTTCTTCAATGATTTCTTAACAAAATAGTGACAAATTGTATACATAGAAGAAGATTCTTTTTAATATGTTATTTAGATATTAAGCTCGATTTATCATGTTAAGTAATGAACAGGCTATGGATTATATGAGAACATATTAAATCTGTTTGAAAAAAAAAATGCAGTCAAAATAGTCAAGCGCGCGCACACACACACACACACATGGTTACCTAGCGACATGGCTTCTTCCAGATATTGGAGTTATAATAGTAATGCAATATACATTCAAATAGTGATCACATATGTAGAGAAGAAATTTCTTTTCATTTTTTATTCTTAAACTTTATTGTGAATACTGGGTCAGATATTTCAAACATATAAAAGAAATAGAAAGTAGGTATTCAGTGAAAATAGGCGTATATATTACTGCAAAAATTCCAATTAAAAATTAACTTATCTTTCAATATGGCTTTTATGGAAAAATCAAACTAACTTTATCAACTTAGAACATACAGGCTACTAGTTAAACATCATCATCATTTAATCTCTACTTATTCATGCTTGAATGGGTCAGATGGAATTTATTGAGGCAGATTTTCTGTGGTTGGATGCTTTTCCTGTTACCAACTCTCAATTGTTTTGAAGTAAGGTGATATTTTCCCATAGCTAGACATATTTTTTCATGGAAGACTGGAACCAACCTCACTTGTATGATGGTAATACTCATTTACAACCATCATGTGATACCAAGGCAGAGGTACATGCAAACACACAAATATATCTCCCTCTCTCTTTTTCTATCTACACACACACACACACACACACACACACACATATGAAAGGCTTTCAGTTTTCATCAACAAAATCCACTCACAAAGCTTTGGTCAGCCTGGAGCTATAGTAGAAGGTATTTGCCCAAGGTGCCACATAGTGGGACTGAAACCAAGACTGCATAACTGCAATGCTATTCTTAACCTCACAGCCACACTTACACCTGCATCTAACCACTAAACTGAAGTTCAGTGCTCATTATGTATTTAGGCTGCATACTTGATTGTATTTACTTCATGTGACTTAAAACTCTCACTAGTAAGCTTCAGTACATCCTAGCCAGGAGAAGAATATTTCTGGTTTCCTTTGTGTCAGGAGATCATAGTTAAGTGTTGACCAAGTATTACATCTGCTGGCAATAAAGAGTTTCTTTCTCAGAGTGAAGGACAGATTGTGTGACCTGTGTGCAGGGTGTATTGGTGTATGATAGTGAGATGTGGGCTTGAATAGAGAAGATTTGTGAAAGTTGGAAAGAAGTAAGGTAAGCATGCTCTCCTGGTTGCGTAATGTGAGTCTGAAAACAAATGAGTTGAGGGAAGATACAAAAGGAATTGGCTGCAATTTACAAGAAGAATCTGTGCTGATACATGTGATGTGTCTGGAGGTTGACTGTTGGTTAAAGAAGTGCCAAGTGCTCCAAGTGGATGGAATCTCTCAACATGGGATGAAGTGATGAAAACAAATCTCAAGAGGCTGAAGATGATGACAAAGAACCAGACATGTTGTAAAGTGCTGTGTTGGGGTAAACTCACCCAACCTATTCCAGCGTAACTAAGTACACTCCCACTGGACTGTAGGCCATCAGTGACTTTTCCCCACTGTTCTCAATTCTGGGATGTCCATCTGTCTTTAATCAGTCTCATGAGTGAGAAGTTTTGAATTGTCATAAATGCTTCTGTAACAATGTCTTTTTTCTAACTAAGGATGTTGGTCCTATGTAAACCCATTTTTACTTCTGGGATGAGGTGGTCCGTATTAGTCAGGTTTCTATCTTTTGACCTTTCCAACATTGGAGCCCCCATCAGGAACTTGTACTCTGTTGGCCTAGCAGTCAGTGTCATTGATGTGCACAAGTCAGCACATCACAATAAAGACTGGAATTTGTGATGGACCCAACCCATGCAAGTATGGGAAAAAGAGCATAAAAAAATTATGCTGGGAATGGTGATGTATAATATCCATATTTGGATCTCTCTCTTTCTTATTCTCTCCTCTATTATTCACCCCTCTTCTCTCATTATATTACTCTGCTAACACTCTATCTCCTATTACATTGCCTTTATAACAAAAATGGCATCAAATTGAATCTACACTCAACTCAGTTCCTTCTTCCTTAATATCACCTAACTTTTTTATATTTCTCAATCTTCTGTCACTATCATCCCTATCATTGTTGACATCTATTTCTCCAAATCTTTTACGGCCACAATTTTTTATTGCTATTCATCACTTTCTCTCACATTATTCCTACCTCTACTGCACATGTAGCTTCTGTTCACTCTCCTGGTCTGTATTCATGTAGTTATGTTATTCTCTATATCTCCCTTTACTCTCTCCTTTACCACCCACTCACTCCTATCACTCTGGTTCTCTTTCATCGCTTTATCTTCTTTTCGCTCATGTTCATACTATTCAATCTCCTTACTAACAACTATCATGTAGCTGTCTATCACACCCTCTCTTTCTTCCATTACTCTCTCTTCTATCACCCTCTTGTTCTATCAATCTGGTTTCCAGCTTCTGCTGAGTTATCTCCTTCATGCAAATGTCCACTTTACATTTTGTATTTTACAAAACTAATGAAAAAAAATATTAGACAAAATATTGAGGTAAAATGAAACATCAAAATATGGAAAGGTTGTACTTCAGCATGGTTGCAATCAAGTGACTGAAACCAGTAAAAGAACAACATGCAAAAATAATGGCCATATTATATAGCTTTGAAAATAGTAATACCCATGCCTCTGGTGTCTCACATTGGCTATGATATAGCTTCTGCTTTGATATAGCTTTATGAAAAAACAAATTCAATCAATTCTCTTAACAGATTTAATTCAAAGGAAATAATTTTGTAGTAAGCAGATAAATTCTACTTAGTTTCATTGCATTTCATACTTATACTTAAAATATATATTTATGCTGAAAATATAAATCACGACAAAAAGAGCACAAACTGAAAAATTGCCAATTTAGATAACATAAAAGAGAGAGGAGTGGAATGGCATTGTATGACTTAGTCAATCTTTGATTTAATTTTATGCCGGTCATTTTTTTATTACCCATTTCATTTATGATTTTAACCATTCATATGTCAAAACATACTTAGTACGAATGAACTGTATTCTTACTTCAGTTTCCATAAAATAAATATTGAAATTTTAGTTTTTAATGATATTTGACTTCTACTTTTCCAATCATAACAAAGTTGGCTTCAAACTTAGTCATGTAACTCTTTCGATAACAACCGTCTGAGTCCTTCATTAGAAAATGTTGTCATAATCATCATTTAACATCTGTATTCCATGCTGGCATGGATTGGACAGTCTGGCAGGAACTGGCAAGCCAGAGGGTAGTACTAGGCTCAAGTCGTCTGTTTTGGTGTGGGTTCTACAGCTAGATGTCCTTCCTAATACCAACCACTTTACAGAGTGTACTGAGTGCTGTAACATGGTGCCAACATGGGAATCAACACAGGTGCTCTTTTACACAGCACCAGCACAGGTACATTTTGCATAGTGCTGGCAAGGTTGCCCATTGCACAGTGCCAGCATGAGTGTTTTTACATGCTGTTGGCTCATTGTTCTTAAAATCCCTTTCGAATAACAACCTTTAAATTAACACACAACACAAATTTTACATTTTGTAAATGAAAGAAGAAAATAATCCTCAATACTTATGATAGAGTTTATTCAGATATTTATTTAAAACTAAGTTTTGGCCATTATTTGAGTTTCACCCTCTGTACTGGACAAAAGATTGGGTTATGCTCCAGTAGAATTAGAAATGGTTAATTATACCTTCACAGGTAGTTCCAATATCACCCACTTATTCTCAGACAAACCTGTAAAGAGGTCTCTATACAATCACTCTACTTGCTAAGAATAGCAAAGAAATATTCCTTAGAAAATAGGTTTGTTGGATAACCTAGTCTTAAATATAATACACCTTTAAAAAAGAATTAGATTATCAAAGCTATAATCCTTCTGATCAGAAGTCTGTTTAAGCACTGTTGACCTGGTCCTCAGTATCAATAATTCATTTTCAGTTGGAAATATATGAAAGATTTTTTTAATTGCATGTAATACAATTTTTACTTTGTTTGATATACATTTATTTCAAACATCATTAAATTACTCTAATTTATGTATTTGTACACACACACGCACATTTATATACTCACACATATTTTGTTATGTCTTGAGTGAATTGCACTAATAATAAACACATGTACCGGTTCTATTTCACTTCTTTTTTTATAATTAGTGTGTTGATTAACTATTTAACCATTTAACTAATTCATTATATGATTTAATCATTCAGTCAATCAGTTAAGTTTGTCAAAGTTCTTTCATCACCAGTCGTGGCCTCATTAATGACAACAATCAAATAATCAATTAGTTCATTGGTTAAATCATTAACGAAATGACTAATTAATAATAAAAGAAGTGATATTGAACCTGTGTGTGATTATTACTGGCATAATGACCCTCTCAACACAGAAGTTGACATCAAAAATCTTACAAACCAAAAATAAAAATAAAATGCATATACATATTTTTCTGGTTTTCTAGTCATTTGAAACCATAACTTCTGTGGTTATTTGAAAATACATATTAAAATGACATTCTTGGTAATGTTATTTTTGTTTTGGTGGTATTTCACAATATAAAATGCTGAATTTGAAAGTAAAGTATGTTTCTGAGAAATAGATGGATTTCTTTGGAAAACAGAACTAGATTTGTTCTATTAATATAAAAATTTGTCTTTCATTTATACAGACACATATTATCACAACCATCATATATATATATATATATATATATATATATATATTCAAAAGAAAAAGTAGGCATACTTCAACATATGTTTAGAATTACTGTATCCATAAAGAGGACATTGATTTGAAATATATAAACTATACTTTGTCTTCTTCAGTTTTATTATTATTATTATTATTATTATTATTATTATTATTATTATTATTATTATTATTATTATTATTATTATTGTTATTTCTTCTTCTTCTTCTTTGGGTTTCCCTCCTTCCTTTTTAATGAAGTACACATGGTTTTTGTACTATTCCTTTTCTTGGTAAAATAATCCACATTTCATAGTCTTTGAAATATATTTGAGGGAGACAGACATTAATTCTGTATATGGCATGAAAGTCAAATTGTGAAAAGCTGTTTTGTTTTTATAATTGAAACAGAATCTGTGTGTTTTAATTGATTCCGATTAAATTAAAGTTTATTTATGCAAGCTTTGGATAGTTATTTAGTTCACTTAGTATATTCATTGTAGATTTTGTTAGAAAGGATAAAAAGGGCCAACATTTGGGACTTATTTTAGGACAGGATCTTGACATTTAAAAAGAATTTTAAAAATGGGTTTACATTTTTTTATACCACATGTGTTGCCTGAACATGTGTACAACTATTGGCATGAATAAAAAAAACCTTGTGACAATTGATTCACCAAGATAACATCATCACCATCATCATTTTTTAATATCCACTTTCCCATGTCAGCAAAGGTCAGTCAGAATTCATAGAAGCAGATTTTCTATAGCTGGGTCCTTCATGTTGCCAACCTTCACCTGTTTCTAAACAAGGTAATGTATCCCTGTGATCAGATATATTCTCACAGAAGACTGGAAATGAGGAACTCTGCTTGTATGACAATGACTCTTGTAACTATTGTGTGATGACAAGACAAGGAGAGAGACACACAATAATACATACTCACTACAGGCTTCTTTCAGTTTCCATCTATCAAATTCACTCACAAGACTTTGGTACTCTGAAGGCTATAATAGAAAACACTTGCTCAGAGTGTCACACGGTGGGATTAACTCTGAAACCATGCAGTAGAGAAGCAAACTTCTTAATCACTTGACCTTTCGGCCATACCTGCTCCTGTGTGTGTGGGTGTGTGTGATCAGTTTGACAGGAGCTGGTTAGGCAGAAGACTGCATCAGGCTTCAGTGTCTGTTTTGGCATGGTTTTTACAACTGTATGCCCTTTTATATATATATATATATAT
>NC_068981.1:22847745-22857655 GCF_001194135.2 Octopus bimaculoides
CCACTCACAAGGCTTTGGTTGGGCTGAGGCTATAGTAGAAGACACTTGCCCAAGGTGCCATGCAGTGGGACTGAACCCAGAACCATGTGGTTGGTAAGCAAGCTACTTACCACACAGAAAATTATCCCAATACTCTTGCATTTATGTTCACCTTCCTGTAACTTGGGGTACGTTCTGAACCTCTTCACCATCATTCCTCCTTTTCCAACTGGAGTAGCCATGTATCTCCTCTACAGCAAGGCATCTGTTCCTGTCCCTCTATTATACTTTAATTACTCATCACTTACCATAAAGTTACCTCTCTCAGTTGTACTCCCTACGTCAGTTGAGGGGGTCTTGTCTGGTGAGCTACTTGATGGCATCACCAGTCCTGGTGCCATATAAGAAGTATCCTATACATTGTGAAGTGCCTGATGTTAGAAAGGGCATCCAGTCATAGAATCCATGCCAAAACAGACATTGGAGCTTGACTCAATTCTCGGGCATGTCAGCTCGTCAGATCATCTAACCCATGCCAGCATAGTTAAACAGTGATGATAATGTTGATGTTTAAAGTTACCTTGAATATAAGCAATAATATTCCCATGTCTACATGTACACACACACACACACACACATGGTTGTGTGCAAAAACAGTTAAACTGTTCGATTGCCTATTAACAATCATATTGCTGTCACTAATAGCGATACACTGACTGGTATTTGACTGATGTTCTTCTGATCTGTAATTCTAATATTATTCAAAGTCTGTAGTTTTAATGTTATTCCAAGTATAAAGTATGAATTTATGTGTTAGAAACTTCCCTTTCCCCATTAAAACTGCCAGAAATTTAAAGACAAATTATGTTGTGGAACTATTTTTAGATTTTACTGGTTCTTCTCTGTTCTCTGTATAACCACTCATCCATTTATTTTAGATTCAAATGACACATATCTAGGATGGTAAATGCTTAGGTATTGATTGAGAAGTGAGAACTAATGATTTAAAGTTCATTTGAGCAGAATGTTCCACTGCAAGTTTTGCCTATTTTGCTTTTCTCTGAGAGCAGAATGAGACAGTTGGGTGTGTCTGCTAGGATACTGGCAATTTGGCATGGCTGACTGGACATTGAACCTACTTTGGCAACTGTACTTTTTGGCATTAGAGGTTAAGCCCACACACATGTTCACACAGAAATATACACATACAGAGAAATAGATAGAGAAAGAATGAGAGAGACTACAATTTATCAGTTGGACATAAACACCTTCCATCTCTTCATACACTTAAAGAGAAATATGATCACAAACATAGATGCAGAGAGAGAAGGGGAGGGAGAACAAGAGAAACATTAAAATGAAATAAATGAACTTTAGCTTGATTGAAATATGTTTGACATATTTTGATTTCTAAAGGCAAATTCAATACAGCTAGAAAAAGTCTCACTTATTTACATTATTTACATTTGATGGATATTTGTCCACATCTTGTTTGTTGTTATCGCAACGTTTCGGCTGAAATACCCTCGAGCCTTCATCAGGTGTCTTGGGGAAATTTCGAACCTGGGTTCTCATTCCTAAGGTATTTTTCGATATTATTATTATTATTATCATCATCATCATCATCATCATTATTATTATTATTATTATTATCATCATCATTATTATCATTATTCAGTTCACTGCCTGGAATCGAACTTGGAATCTTGGGGTTAGTAGCCCGCGCTCTTAATTACCATGCCCATGGGCATATGGCATAGTGGTTAAGAGCGCGGGATATTAACCCCAAAATTTCGAGTTCGATTTCAGGCAGTGATCTGAATAATAATAATAATAATAATATCGAAAAATACCTTAGGAATGATAACCCAGGTTCAAAATTTCCCCAAGACACCTGATGAAGGCTGGAGGGTATATTAGCCAAAATGTTGTGTTAACAACAAACAAGATGAGGACAAATATCTGTCAAATGTAAATAATGTATATAATTCCTCATCTCTTAAATATAGGACTTTAGTCTCTCTTATGGTAAAAGGTGTAAAAATACCATACCTGCCCAGTGTTTCCACATAGTAATTCCCAGATGTGGTTTTGGCTCTTTAGCCTTCCTCAATTAAAAATACTGAGCACAGGGCAGATAAGGTATTTTTACACTTTTTACTGTAAGAGAGAATTTTTCTTCATGATAATTACAATGAATTTACCTTTAGAAGTGTCACAGACATGTTCAAACTAACCAAAAGTTCAATTATTTCTCCGTCACTATTTGGTGCTGATGCTGCTATTAGAATGAAAGTAACATTAAAATGTTGGACGTCAAATAAGTCAGCACTGAATCAGTGATATGAAATTGTGGTACCAGAACAGCTGTGCCAAAACATCTCATTCCTCTCAAATCTTGCCATACCAATATATGAGGGGGTGTTGAAAAGTTCCTCACCTTAGCTAAAAGAAAATACAGGAGAATCAGTTAATTATGACTTTATTCAACATATTTCCCTCTCAGATTCACACACTTATTGCAGCGGTCCTTCAGTTTTTCTAAGCCCTGTAAAAGACCTTGGAAGGTTGGGCCTCTAACCAGGCCTTTCGCAATACCTTTAAAGTCTGGAAATTTTTAGCACCTCCTCAAAGAACCGGAGACATAGTCCTATGTTCCCTATGTGTAGAACAAATGAGTTTGTAATTCCCCCTCATCTTCACCTGTGTTCATAGCATTTAGTTGGTTGTGATTACTTTATAATTCCAGGGTACCCATGTTTGAGATATCCTGCTTTAGAGCAACAACACCAAGCAAATGAGAGAGCCTTTAATTTGTTGCTCAACTTGCTAGAAATAGCAGCCAAAATTTTCCTTGTATTGCACACTTTTATCTTAAGGAAAGATAGGGATCACATAGTGTATGAATAAAAGACGGATGGTCAGATCTGGAATGTTGTTCATCATAGATCTAACAAATCAGAGCTGACCTGGAGTTAAGCAAATACAAAATGTATAGCAACCTTACTGCTATCAACTTTATGAACTGTAAGTAGGGCTTCAAATGGTCATGCAACAGACTAGAAAGAGTAGCCAAATGCCCTCAAATCATAATGTTCAGTCTTAAAACAGGAAGGATACATTGGAAAGTATAGGATTAAACAGAAAAAGAGAGGAAAACTTTTGATCATAAGTCTGTTCCAACAGAGAGCTAAGCTGAGGCTAAGTAACAACAACAACAACAACAACAACAATCATCACTGTTATCAACCAGCTGATAGTGAGTAGAATGTTGTTATCAGGAATTAATTTAATTAACATTACTGATAATTAATATATTATCACTTCCATCTCTGTATCTTACCCTCTATCACCTCTATCACAAATCTCAACTTAATGCTCCACTTCCTATGTCCTACAATCTTCTTCCACTTCCTACCATCACCTCACCCCACTTCTCTTTAGCCTCTTAGTTTCAGTTTGTACCTGATTGGCTGTGTTGCTAATTGGAGGCTTCTACATTTCAGTGCATAAATAGTGGTGGTTGTGTAGTTGTGTAGTTGTTGTTGATGCTGTTGTTGTTTAACCTCAGGTCAGGCATGATGGAGAAGGCCTTTGATCAAAAGCTTCCTCATCATGGCCAGCATATCTCCTGTCTTTTTCTTCTTTCATACCCTTTTACTCTTTTACTTGTTTCAGTCATTTGACTGTGACCATGCTGGAGCACCGCCTTTAGTCGAGCAAATCGACTCCAAGACTTATTCTTTGTAAGCCTAGTACTTATTCTATTGGTCTCTTTAGCTGAACCGCTAAGTTACGGGGATGTAAACACACCAGCATCGGTTGTCAAGTGATGTTGGTGGGGCAAACACGGACACACAAACATATACACACACACACACACATATACGATGGGCTTCTTTCAGTTTCTGTCTACCAGATCCACTGATAAAGCTTTGGTCGGCATGAGGCTATAGTAGAAGACACTTGCCCAAGGTGCCATGTAGTGGGACTGAACCGGGAACCATGTGGTTCGTAAGCAAGCTACTTACCACACAGTCACTTCTATGCCTACAATCTATTTAGGAATATATTATATTTGTGCATCTTTTCTTTTATGTGATAGCAGGGTTTGATTTTAAGAAAATTAGGCTGCTATTTCTAGCAGATGGAGTGAGCATTTAGATGTTCCCTCATATGCAAGATAGTAGCTGTGGTTGTGTTGGTGGTGGTTGTAGAATGACAGCGGAAGTGTTGTTGTGTAGCTCTAGGCCAACCTGACTAAATATACATAAATCAGAAAGCCAGCCAAAACTTAATTGTATGTGGCACCTTGGTGCTCTTTAAACGTGTTGCACCTCTACTGTGCAGTCTGTTTTTGTATTTCTAACTTCTGGTTGTGACAATAGCTGAGTTAGGAAGATTAGCTGGCACTCAAAAAATATTGTCTGCTCCTGTGCCTTTATTATTGGTGCTGTGATGTGCATCAAAGCGCAAATGTTTGGAACAAACTCTTGATGCAGCTGTTGCTATTTTTGCATTTTTTTATGCTTCTCTGGATTCCAAGAGATGAGAGGAAGTGTTGTATTATCCTAGTAAAAGTGTGACATGGGAAAATGAGCATTAAATGATGATGATGATGCAGTATACTTTTTAAAAGTGCATCTAAAGCACTTTGGTTTATAGGCTTCATGCTTAATGAGAGGATCATTAAGTATCACAGTATAGTTGATTATTCTTTCAGCTCCTAATTGGAATATTTTAATGAATCATTTTATGGAGTTTTCTCTTTTTTTTTTTTTTTTTTTTTTTTCAAAATTTATTTTTCTCAATATTTAAATAATTTTTAAAAAATTCATATGTTTTAGGTGGAGTGGACAAGAATTGCCGGCCTCAAGTTTCAAATCTTCGACCTGGCAGTATTGCACACAGGTAAACAATTTTTTTTTTTTTTTTTTAATTAAAGGCTTTAATCTGGTTTTATGTTAGGTGTGTGTATATTTCCTCTTCAATAAAGAAGGATAAAATCCTGATGATCAAATACACCCTTTTCATCACTGGGTGGCAAGGTGCGATGAAAACTCCTACCCCACTACCTGGTTATTAAGTAGGTAAGAACAGGGAGAGACAGAAAGGCTTTCATAGTCCAAAATGATAATAAATTCATTTCTGTGAATCGAATTTATCTATTTTTTTTTTCTCCAAGATGAGAAACCGGGAGCAAAACTGGTTAAGTACCAAATCAAATTATCCTTACAGTATTTAGTTATGTATCTTTAACTTCTTGGTTCACCTTTTCCTGATTCCAGACTAATCAAAGGTAATCAAATCACTTTTGAACTGTTAATAAAATAAGTACGAGTCAAGCAATGGAGTTGATTAAATCAACTACATCTCTCCGTATAAAATTTGCAGCTTTCTACCTTAGATAAAAGTCATAAATTTAGTTATAAATAAAGAGCAGTTTCCATGCCATTTGTGGGCTTTCTTAGATTGGTGAAGTTAATGCAGCTTTGTACCTCAGATGAAAGTCATAAATTTAGTTATAAATAAAGAGCAGTTTCCATGTCATTTGTGGGCCTTCTTAGATTGGTGAAGTTAATGGAGATGATGTTAAGATTAAAAGCCACTATGACAATTGTAGAAACGAAGAGACTTCGAGAAGAAAGCTGTTTTGGAGGAGGAATGTTTATGAAAGTTGTTTAGTGTGGTGGAATTTGGGGAATAAGGTTTTGTAAGGATATGAAATGAAGACATACTGTAGCTGAAATGGTATGTAACTAGTGAGTAATTAAAAGCAGGAACTATTGTAATAATGGAGAAAGAGGCCAAGAGAAAACCGCATATCTCTGTGTCATTGATTGTTGAGTATTGGGTAGTAGATCATAACTAATCATTTGGTTGAATTAGATGTTTGTTTGTGTGTATAACAGTAGCACTTTCTCAGTCATATCAATGGTACTCTAATGTGGGTCACACTTACACATTATAGTTTGTTGGTCTTTTACATGAATGAATATGTAAATGTAATTTAAAAACAATTTTTTTCCAATTATGTCCTCCATTCAATTACATTTATTCAATATTTTTATAGTAATTAGACCATATGTTTTGACATGTGTTTTAAATTTTAAGCTATAGCATACATAAGTATTTTATGTCTACCTTTTCTGTGTTGGCATGAGTTGAACAGTTTTTCTGAGAAGTTTTAATATTTAAGTACCCTTTCAGTCATCTCTTATGAAATGCAGGGACATGGGGTACCTATTCTAAAACCAGGGTGCACACAGGAGTGGCTGTGTGGTAAGTAGCTTGCTTACCAGCCACATGGTTCTGGGTTCAGTCCCACTGCATGCCATCTTGGGCAAGTGTCTTCTACTATAGCCTCGGGCCAACCAAATCCTTGTGAGTGGTTTGGTGTCTGTGTTTGTCCCCCTAGCATTGCTTGACAACCGGTGCTGGTGTGTTTATGTCTCCGTCACTTAGCGGTTCGGCAAAAGTGACCGATAGAATAAGTACTAGGCTTACAGAGAATAAGTCCCAGGGTCGATTTGCTCGACTAAAGGTGGTGCTCCAGCATGGCCACAGTCAAATGACTGAAACAAGTAAAAGAGTAGTAAAGTACATATGCTCATTCATTTCAGAGATGTACTTGTTTAGCAAAGTGACTTGATCTGAAATTGTGTTGTAACTGAAGCAATTACACTGTGCAAGAGTTATGTTAGCTACTTGAAAACAATAAAAACTGTTAGATTTGATTTGATTTCTTCCTTAAGAGTATCATCATATTCTAGTTAGTGTCACAAGGTTTCATGACACTTCAAAAAGCTGTCACTGGTGCACTTCAACAACATTCCATCTAGTGGAATTGTTTTAGTGACCAGATTGCAGAAGTGTGACATAGTTTTTTGACATTTAATAGATAATGCTATTACAATGGTAAAATATTCTATTTTAGTATTATCTAAAGATTAATAACTGAAAAAGGAACTTGGAATTTTTAAATTTCTTAATAAGGAATGCTGAGAAGTTCTCATATATCCACTTTCATAAATAGAAGGAATGTGCTCAATACCCATCTGTATAACTCCTAAGACTAGCTAAAAGAATGGTAACGAAACTTGATTTATGAGTTTCCTTCAGATCAGAGAAATGGTCCAGCTTTTTATAGTTGATTAGACTCTGTTAAAGGTACCATATGACATGGTGTTCTTGCTAATCCAAGTGAGAGATTAAATATACTATCCAAAGTTAGGCAAATGCCTCCTGTTGAGCTTGTGTTAAACTGAAGCTATATGAGACAATATTTGCCCAAGGTGCTCTGATTTAGGATTGAACCCAGAAGCACATCGGTGCAAAATGAACTTCTTAACCATTTGTTCATATCTTCCCCCATAAAATAAAGCTAAAAGGCTTTGAGTGGAAATCAAAATTGAATTGCTGGTCTGAAGGAGGTTAACAGTAATAAAGAATTGAAGAATTGATTTTGTTGAAGTTCATTGATAGTAACACTTTTGAAAGACCAGCTACCAAACGTACTTTGTACACCTATAAATACTGCATCACTAATAGCAGTTAATGGTAGAATAAGTTTTCTAGAAATACGATGCCTTCATTATAAGAAATTATTTCTGTGTTTAAAAGAAAAATTCTTTTACATCTTAGATGAACGTAAATTCATCCAAACGAACGAAGTGTAGAATAACAAATAAAATGGTTTATTATATTAAAATCATAAGATGGAAAAATATATTCTCCACTTGTTGTTAATTCATTGTGGCAGTGACAAGTTTATTCAAACATAATAGAATAATGTTATGTATGTGAGCTTCATGTCTGATGTCTTAGGTAAATACTTAAAAAAAGACAACTGTTCTTGATTAGAGACGAACACAATGTTCTACAAGACTTGCTGATAAAAGATATTTTCCAAATTGTATATATGTGTGTGTGAATCCATACAAGTGAGTATACATAAATGTATGTTCTATACATCAATATATAATTTATGCATGAAATACAAGTGAATCTGCATGATGTGCAAGTGTGTCTGTATGTGTGAATATACACACTAAATATGAAACATTCATGCTTCTCTGCAGTGGCATATGCATTTTAGGGTATACACAATGAAAACTGAGTTGGGATTTGATGTAGAAAAGGGATAAGTTTTGATATGCAGTGGAATGTGAAATCATGGTTGATCTTAATGTGAACTCTAGTGCTGTCTGCTAGTTGGAAAAGTAACACCATTGAGCCTGTTGTTCTACAAGACAATATCTGTATAACCAATAAAAATAATATCTCAGCTGATAATTCATAGCTTGTCTGTTTTGACAACACTATGGTGACAACTGCTACAACAATTACTGGTACAATTGCAACAACTGGTAACATTGAAACTGTGGGTGACCCCATAAGTTTGTTTATGTTATATCCTGAGTACTCAGTGCTGTTTGGGCTTGAAGGTTCTGCTAATACCATATGAATGGGCACCTCAGCTAATTTGTTGAGAAAATGAATAATGTAAGTGGATGCTGGCATGCTGTGGGAAGATTAGATGAAATTGACAGTAATCTGTGGATTTAAGCTCACATTGCAGGCCACAAATACACTATCATTTGCTACACACATACATACAAATTTCTGTCTGTCTGTCTCTCTCTCTCTCTCTTTCTCTCTCTCTCTCTCTCTCTCTCTCCCTCTCTCTCTCTCTCTCTCTCTATATATATATATATATATATATACAACCTTGCCAGATGGTTGGTGAAGATCTACTCCCCAACAATTTACAGATCTACAGCCAATGACACAGAGATATGCTGTCTCCTCCCTGCCACTTTCTCCATTACTGCAATAGTTTCTACTCTTAGTTACTCACTGGTTACATACCACTCCGGTTGCGGTGTGATTTCATTTCATACCCTTACTGATTCTTATTTCCAAATATATAATATTTACACACATAAATATATACACACATTCCCTCACTTTTCTTTTAATAACAAAGCTATTTTATTCCCTTTCCATAGATGCGATGCTCTTGAAGTTGGCGATTTCATACTGTCTGTGAATGGCATTCGTACATCAGCCTTGAAACATGAAGAAATAGTGAATCTGCTGAAGAATGCTGGAGAGCAAGTCATACTAGAGGTGGAATATGAAGTTCCTGAATCAGGTGAGGACCCATTCCAGCACAAACTTGCACATGCACCATTTTGATTTTTCTGTTTTTAACTGGAGTCAAAAAAAAAAGAAGAAAAAAAGAAATCTTGAAGATACAAATTAACTGATGTTGTTGCTTAGATTGTGGAACAAACAAATCCAATAACCCAGTTTTCAGTTATGTAATAATGATTCTAGTTATGAGTACTTTCATTGTTCTTACCTATTTACCATTAAAACAAGTTCTAGAGTTTCACGTGGGCGAGCATGGGCGGTGAGTGTTATGGCATTGCTATAAGCAGGAAATGTTGAAAAAACTTCCATCTCTGCTTGCTTTAACAGGATAATTTTTCAGTATATGGTACTTTAAGTTGGCTTTATATAAAGATTCTTTATAAGCAAAATTGTATTTCTCTTTGCTATACTCTTTTACTCTCTTTTACTTGTTTCAGTCATTTGACTGGCCATGCTGGAGCACTGCCTTTAATCGAGTAAATCGACCCCAGGACTTATTCTTTGTAAGCCTAGTACTTATTCTATCGGTCTCTATGCTGAACCTGTAAGTTACAGGGACGAAAACACACCAGCATCAGTTGTCAAGCAATGTTGAGGAGACAAATACACACACACACACATATATATATATATATATATATATATATATATAATATATACATATATACGACAGGCTTCTTTCATTTTCTGTCTACCAGATCCACTCACAAGGCTTTGGTCGGCCCGAGGCTATAGTAGAAGACACTTGCCCAAGGTGCCACGCAGTGGGATT
>NC_068981.1:22858020-22870630 GCF_001194135.2 Octopus bimaculoides
AGTTAAATCAATTACACCGACCCCAGTACCTAACTGGTTCTTATTTCATTGACTTTGAAAGGATGAAAGGCGAAGTTGACCTCATTGGAATCTGAACTCAGGACGTAAGAAAAGATGAAATACCACTGTTTTGATATGCAGTGGAATGTGAAATCATGGTTGATCTTAATGTGAACTCTAGTGCTGTCTGCTAGTTGGAAATTCATGGAGCTGTGCTTTTTCTGACTTCGTAGGCATGTGTACATGTGTTAGACACATGGTGCTCAAGGTGGTTGTTGTTATGATGGTTTATAATTTAGCTACAGCTGGATGCCTTTCCTGTCTTCAGCCTTCACATGTTTTCAAGCAAGGGTATATTTTTCCCATGGCCAGACATATTTTCATGGAAGATGGGAAACAAATGACACTACTTGTATGACAATGACAAAACATGCACACACATTGCACATGATGGCCATCTCTCAGATTCTGTCTACCAAATCCACTCCAATGGCTTAAGTCAGGTTGGGTCTATGGTGGAAGACACTTGCCCAACTGGCAAACAATAGGACTGAATCTAAAATCATGTGGTTGGGAAATGTAGTTCTCAATCACACAAGAAATATACATATATACATCATCATCATCATCATCATCATCGTTTAACGTCCGCTTTCCATGCTAGCATGGGTTGGATGACTTGACTGAGGACTGGTGAAACCGGATGGCAACACCAGGCTCCAATCTAAATTTGGCAGAGTTTCTACAGCTGGATGCCCTTCCTAATGCCAACCACTCAGAGAGTGTAGTAGGTGCTTTTACGTGTCACTTGCACGAAGGCCAGTCAGGCGGTACTGGCAACGGCCACGCTCGAAATGGTGTCTTTTATGTGCCACCCGCACAAACCAGTCCAGGGGCACTGGTAACGATCTCGCTCGAAAATCCTACGGAAGCCAGATGCACAAAATACAGACATGTGTATGTGTGTGTATATATATGCATATAAAGAATAATAATGATTATTATTAATATTATTCTTTATTTTCCTATTATTTTTCCATGTGCGGTTAACACAACCCCACCATTTACTGACTTATATATATATGTATAAACAAAGGTACATACATATACACAGCCACATGTATCACATATCCTCTTCAGCCAAAAGTGTGTCACTTCAGGATGTGCTATTAATACAATTTTGCACTTATTTTTTTTAAATAGTATTCACTTCACATTATCTGCACTAAATATAAATGTTGTATAGTATCCTTTAAAAATGTGGCATTTATTTTATAAAAGAATATTTGAGTTAACCTTATTATAATGTTAAACACACCCTGTTTCAGTGCCATGCCAATCTATGAGTTGGCAAAGGAGTTTCTGTCTAGTTACTCAACCTGCCAGAAATAGCAGAAAAATCACCCCCACGTACCATTATCTTAAAATAGGAAGGACACATTAGATAATGTTACTTCAGGATATACACACAGACAAGATGGTCATGAGTAGAATGTCTTTAATTATAGGTCCACTCAATGCTGACTTCAGAAGAACAATTTCTGCAATAACTCTACTGTTACTGGTATATATATATATATATGCCTGACTTCAAGACAGGCATGCATATGTGTAATGTTTGGCCCATTTTACTGTAAACCAAAGGGCTGATAGTGTGTCACAGAAAGCTTAATCCTTTAGCATTTTAATCTGCCATCATTATCATCATCATCATCATCGTTTAACGTCCACTTTCCATGCTAGCATGGGTTGGACGATTTGAGTGAGGACTGGTGAAACCGGATGGCTACACCAGGCTCCAGGCCCAAATATTCTGTCTGTTTTATATTCAAACCAGCTAGATCTGCTTTATCCAAACCAGCTAGATCTGCTCTATCTAAAACAGCTAGATCTGCTCTCTCTCACATAATCTACAATATTATTCTAAAATTAAACAATTCCATCTTCAAAATTTTGAAGCTATGTGAAAATGCATGATTAATTCAAAACAACCTGAATAAACAAGCATTATATTTTACAAAGAAATCTGAATGCCAAAGGGTTAATCATCATATAGTGTATCTAGCAAATCAAGGAGACACAAACAGCCATACACACACACACACACACACACACACACACACACCTTCTTACATACAAGAGACTTCCTTCAGTTTCCCTCTACAAAATCCACTTACAAGGTTTTGGTCATCCTTGTGCTATAGTTAAAGGCACTTGCCCAAGGTTCCACACAGTGCAACTGAACCCAAAACCATGTGTTTGGAAAGCAAATATTAACCATAGATTTATGCCCTTCCTGCATCTATTCCATGTTTCCATTTATGCCATGCATGCACCTATTGTGTGTGTGTGTGTGTGTATACACTCACGCACACATACAGAATGATGGTACTCTTGTGCCTAAACAGATTATAGTTATCTCATGTTAGTGGAGATAATCAAAATATACACGTTTGTCCTTCATCACTCTTGGGGGTTCATAAAATGATTACCAAAATAATTACCAATAATATATTGGAAGGATAACATCTTAATGGTTGTCATTATCAGTAAGATTTTGATGATGATGATAATGATCCTAATGATAATAGTAATTCCAATGATAGTGATAACGAAATATCATTAAATTCAAATTTTTCATAGAAATTTATTGCATGCATTTATTAAAACATGTAATCAAAATGTATACTCCCAAAGTTCAACAAGTCGTTAGTCATAATTGAATTTGATCTCCTCATAGATTATCTTCAATACAGTTTTGTAGTTGACAAGAAGCATTGATTGATTGATATAAATAAGGGGAATCATGAAATGTTTGAGATACGTTGTTGTTTCCAATATTATTTTTCACTCTTTGACCTCTTCTTTACACTCTTTACTATTTTACTTGCTTCAGTCATTGAACTGTGGCCATACTGGAGCACCATCTGAAAGGTTTATCTGATCAACTAACCTTAGTACTTATTTTATTTTCTGATACTTATTCTAAGAATTGCTTTTTACTGAACTGCTAGGTTACAGGGATGCAAACAAACCAACACTGGTTGTCAACTGATGAGAAACAAACACTAACAGATATGCATATAGATACACATACACATACAGTCTACCAAATTAACCTACAAGGCATTGACCAACCCAGGTTATAGTAGCAGACATTTACTCATTGTGCTGTACAGTGGAATTGAGCCTGAAACCACACAGCTGCAAAAAGCTAACTTCTTAAAAAGACAGCCATGTCTGTGCTATATATGTATGTATGTGTGTGTGTGTGTGCGTGTGTGCGCACACACAAACACATAGAATTAATATCTACTTTGTTTCAATTGGTTTTATTTCTGATCATTATCTTATATGGTAATCATACACATGTGTATGTGTGTGTAGAGGGAGAGAAAGTACCAGAATAAATCCAACCTTGGAACCCCTATTTATAAAACAAGAATAATAGTGCCCTTATCTTGTGGCACATATACCTAGTGTACTAAGTGTAAGTCTTAGTCTTTTAATGTTGTTAGTGATAGAGGAGAGAGCTGCTTTTATCATCATTTGATATCTGTTTTCTTATCCTTTTCAAGATACTGACCACATTAGTTATGATAACTGTTTTGAGACCATTTAATAATAATAATGGTACGAGATCGTACTTTCGAGCGAGATCATTGCCACTTTCAAGCGAGATCATTGCCAGTGCCCCTGGACTGGCTCTTGTGCGAGTGGCATATAAAATACACCATTTGAGCGTGGCCGTTGCCAGTACCGCCTGACTGGCCCTTGTGCGGGTGGCACATAAAAGCACCCACTACACTCTCGGAGTGGTTGGTGTTAGGAAGGGCATCCAGCTGTAGAAACTCTGCCAAATCAGATTGGAGCCTGGTGTAGCCATCTGGTTTCACCAGTCCTCAGTCAAATCGTCCAACCCATGCTAGCATGGAAAGCGGATGTTAAACGATGATGATGATGATGACGATACTCATAATAAAGGGAGTAAAGATTTTATTGTTGACTGTTTGTTTTGGGGGCTTTTTAACTTCAGATCAGCTTTAATTGAATATTAAAAGCAGTTAAAAGAGCTCCAAGCATGACCTTTCCATCGTTTTGCATTTGTGGGACCATATTGTCTGTTGTGTCCTTATTTCAAGGCAGCAGGGTCTAAATGGGGAGAAGTTAGTTATTTTTGTCATGTTCAGTGACTAAGTAAAGGCTTCCTCATTGACTTTTCAGTCATAATCCCATTGAACATTACTATAAATATTGATATTTAATTCAAATAACAATATATTGATCCTTAATCTAAACATATTTGAATTTAAAGATCAATCTATAGATATCGATTGTGAATTCAAATAACAGTATATTTTGATCCTTAAGCTGTGCAACATCCCCTAAAAAGTTATCAAATAGTATTAATTGTGGTTTATTTCAGTGATTGCAAGTTATGATAAATACGACCATCATCATTATCATCGTTTTGATGTCCACTTTTCCCTGTTTGCCTGGGTCAAGTAGAATTTGCTGAGTTCTTTGGCTGGTTGCCCTTCTTGTAATCAATCTTCACCCGTTTCCAAGCAAGTTAATAATCCTGTAGTCTATCAAACAACAAAGATCCTGGACATTGTTATGCAGTGAACTGGAAGTAAATAACACTGTTTGTTTTGGTAGTGTAACTTGTTTTCAGACACAAAATAAACATTAAGATGAGGAGAAATATGAACTCACTCATGCAAATACAAATATGCAAACAGATGTTTGCACATATGTACACACACATACCAATGTCACCTTACTGTCACTTGTGTCAATGGTACGTGAAAAACAATATTCGAGTGAAAGCGTTGCCAGTGCCGCTGGACTGGCTCCTGTGCAGGTGACATGTAAAAACACCATTTGAGCATGGCCGTTGCCAGTACCACCTGACTGGCCCTCGTGCCGGTGGCACATAAAAGCACCCACTACACTCTCAGAGTGGTTGGAGTTAGGAAGGGCATCCAGCTGTAGAAACTCTGCCAGATCAGATTGGAGCCTGGTGCAACCATCTGGTTTGCCAGTCCTCAGTCAAACTGTCCAACCCATACCAGCATGGAAAGTGGACGTTAAACGACGATGATGATGATATACAATAGGTTCCTTCAGTTTCTGTCTACCATTTTCACTTGCAAGTATTGGTCAACCTGTGAATGTACTGTAGAATGCCAGCTGACAGCATTCCTGAAATGGCACCAGAGTAAAGGTTAAAGATCTCCTTCGGTCATGAATGACCATGGGATTGCACCTAGAAAGTTCCCTTCCAAGACACAAGGCCGGACAAGGTTGTTTACGGAAGACCAGCAGTTGCCCATACATACCAGCCTCACCCCTCCATACCACAGATGCTATCCAAGGAAAAGGCAAAGGCAGATACAGCTTGGCACCAGTGATGTTGCAATTCATTTCTACAGCTCAGTGGACTGGAGTAATGAGAAATAAAGTGTCTTGCTCAAGAACACAACATACTGCCTAGTCCCGGAATGAAACTAAGTACCTCACGATTGTAAGCCCCGACATTCTAACCACTGAGCCACGCACCTTCACGTAATTGCACCAAAGCTCTAATAACATGGTTCCCAAGCAGACTTCTTAACCACACAGCCATGCCCACATCTATATGAATCTTATATGAATATAACAAATTTGTCTTTTTATATCTAATATGTGATATTAATGGTGTCAAAATATTATTTTCCAGCTCTCCAGAGTGCCTTCTCCATCCAGTGCAAGAGACATGAAATTGTTCTAGAGAAAGAAGGCAATAGCTTTGGTTTCACTCTGAGAGGTGGCTTGTCTTTGGAACGAATGAAATCTCATGCTTTAACCGTTACTTCTGTTCGAGCCGGAGGTCCAGCTGATCGGTAAGTCTGAAGAATCTTTAATGTTGTAGGAGAGGAAAAATGTCACGAAATAGATTACGTAAGTTCTTAAATCACAAAACTAAAAAAATTACTGCTCTGGTGATTAATTTGTGGTGTAATTTCTGGGTCTGATTGGCCTCTTCTGCAACACAGTAAAATGCATGAAAGAAACAAGCTCCACTTAAAATTATCTAAAGTCCACATAGTAGTTTTAAACTGGTTATTTTGTTAGACCTACCACCCAGTGGCCTATTGATGGACAGTTATTCTCTAAAATACCAGGCTACAAAATGATATTATAACCATAAACATATATGGATACAATGCTACCTTATATTTTTAGTAATCAGTGTATATAAAAATGTTAAGTTGTGCAACATTGCAATATTATTTTCTTGTGATGAAAGTATGTGCACACTGGATGTATATAATAACTATAATTATCAATTACTACATTATTTTTGGTGGCTCACAATTTGTGTGTGTATATGCATTAATTTCTTTTGGGAGTTGATGGCAAAATGTGTGTGTGAGTGCGTGCACATGTACAGAGCTTAGTGAGAACATTGAATGAATATATATAGAGATTTACATAGTAAATAAATGACACTATGATAGTATATCATTTATTCTATTATTCTCTCTCTCTTTCTCTTAGTACGTTTATATATATATATATATATATATATATATATATATATATATATGTGTGTGTGTATGATTGTGTATATCTATCTATCTATCTATATTACATGCACACATACAAACATCACAAGCATTGCCATACACATAAAGATACTCAATAAACACAGTTGTGTGTAAAGAAGCATATCATCTTAACTATACAATATTTATGATGCTAAAATTCTATGTAGCGTGTCATATTAAATGTCCATAGTGAGACATTTAATATCACACATTAATAAATGCTGATAGGATCAATATTTCTACATAATCATTTAGGCATTTGCAAACACACATACAAACATACAAACCAAACAACCAACTCACCAACCAACTAACCAACCAAGAAATATAGCAATTGTAAAATATTTAAACATTTCAATGAAATGGTTGACATCTCAATGTCTTTCTACAATTTTGGCTTGAAACATAATGTTTCTGCTCTGCGAAGTTTTATTGAAAATCTGCAAAAAGAAAATTGTATCGAATACTGCAGTGAAGAAAATTACATAAGCAAATCCCAAAACCCAGTTTTCATTAGTATAGTAGTACTAATAATAAATAACGGCTTCTGAGCTAGGCATAAGGCCGATAATTTTGGGAGGAGTTAGTCAATTCCATCGACCCTATTATGCAACTGGCACTTTGTTTTTTTATTATTTTATTGACCCCAGAGTGATGAAAGGCAATACTGACCTTTGTTGCATTTGAACTTAACATTTTAGTGTATAAACTGGCAATATTCAGACCAAATATTCTAGCCATTTTATGTTCAAACTGGCCAGATCAGAAGCCATGAGAGTGCCTGGTACTGCATCAGGGCATTTATTATTATTATTATTATTATTATTATTATTATTATTGAGTGAGAGGGCAGTGCATGCCATCAAATTGACACTGGGGTAAAATATACGAAGCCCAGTATACCCATCATGACTACCTGTCTGACAAGGGTACACCAGGCATATGCATCACAACATAAGTGCATGACATAGTGATCTCATATCAAGATAAACAGCGCATGACCTTGTAGGTGGAGCCCAGTTAGAATTTTCTTCCGATCGAGTAGCCCATCCTGCTCAAAAGGTCCCTGAATAACGTTTGTTTAAGGATGTTGAGCAAAACACCCATGTTTCCAAAGGTGAATTATTCAAACCCCAAAGAATTCCTCTCAACACATGGCTATGATTCTCCCCCACTACTTCTGCTGATGATCATTATCATCATCATCATCATCATCATCATCATCATCATCATGTCACCAATAACTAAGTCTTTAGATTGATTTACCTGAGTTGTATTCCTGACAGTAACCATTGTTAAGTTCCCTCAGTATACTTTTTTTTATATTTCAATGAGGCCTTGCAACATAAAGTCAAAGCCTGTTTGTCAACATGGCAGAATTTGGAGATGATAATGCAACTAATTGGTCATTCATCTCATTCCCCCCACCACTGGAAACATTGAAACATTTTATGATATTTTTATATTGATTTATTTATTTTATTTTTTTTTTTTTTACTGTTTTAATTTACTGCTTTTTGTTTATACAGGGATGGCCATTTAAAGGCAGGTGATCGAGTAATTGCAATCAATGGATTCAATGTAGCACATCTGAGTCTTTCAGAAACGATGGCCATGATGCAGAAGTGTGAATCTCGATCAGCGTTCCTTGTCGAGTATGATGTTTCAGTGATGGGTAAGTAGGGATCACTTTCTGAATATTGGAATATATACGATAGAGTGTAAGAGGAGGAGGTGGAGAACATATTAGGGATAAGATTTCTCGTAAAGTTGAGAAAGAAAATTTATGATTACCTATTTCAAAGGATCCTTCTAATCACTGCACTTACAGAATTCTGCCCTTTAAATTAACATCAACTACATATATACCCCTCCCCCCCAACACACACACACACACACACACACACACACACACACACACACACATACAAAAACAAAATGGCTATATTAATCAAAATGTACAGTATTATATACCGGCTACCTCTGATGAGTGCAGAGTTTCATAATTGGACTTTAACCTAAAACTCCATTGAACCCCTAGTGCAAAACTGATTGGTAAGATCAGCCATAATGGATATATAATGCTGTACGCTTCGATTAATATATATATACAAATGTTTATTTAGAGAAAGAACATAGTCATAATGTGGTACTCATTTATACCAATTGTTACATATATTTTAGTATATGGAAACACCTGACATCACACTATAGATGGAGACAGCCTGTGTGCACAAACAACAGCGGGAGTTTAATCTGAGTGGTTTAATTGTTGTTCATCAAGCATGTCCTATCATACTTACATATATATTTATATGTGTGTCTGTCTGTCTGTCTGTCTGTGTATAAAATGATTAATAAATCAGACATGCAAAAAAAAAAATAAGCAAGAGACATTTCATTTTAAATTAGTTACATATTATGCAAATAGCATTTGTGGTTTGAAAGCAAACTTCCTAACCACACAGCCACATTTGCTCCTACAATCTGGCGCATGTACCATTTCCAATTTGATAGATTGTAGGAGCAAGTGTGGCTGTATGGTTAGGAAGTTTGCTTCCAAACCACATGAATTTAGGTTCAGTCCCATTACTTGTGGAATTATGACAGTAATTTACAATTACCATGCAATGATAAGACAAGAACTCACATACACACACACCCACACACACACATAGTTTGATAGGTATATGTACACATGATGAGCTTCTATTTACTAAAAACTCTATATGCTTTAGTCAGCCAAGAGCTATCATAGAAAGCACTTGTCCAAGGTGCCACACAGTGGGACTGAACCTAAAACCATGTAGTTGAGAAAAAAACTTCTCAACTGCATAACCATAACTTAATAGAAGTACCCCAATCTGGATATATTATTCATTGTGATTCAGTAAGTGTTCTGCTGTTTGTTAAGTTATATGTTGAGAATGTATTACATTAAACACTCCCATTATGCATTTACAATTTGTCTATATTGTATTGAACTGTATATTGTTTATAGATGCTGTCCAGAATGCCACTGGTCCATTATTGGTTGAAATTGAGAAAGTTCCAGGTGTGTCCATTGGAATTGGGCTTAGTCATGTTACACATAATAACAAACGGTCAATTAGCATCGAAACTGTTGCACCCATGGGAATTGCAGACAGGTAAGGATCACCTACCATAATATATAATTATGATATGCATATGTGTGGCTGTGGTGAGTGTAACAGTGTCATTGTCATTTACTTAATGTCCTCTGTTTCATGCTTGAATGGGTCAGATGGAATTTGTTGAAGTAGATTTTCTATGGCCAGATGCTCTTCCTGTTACCAACCTTCACCTGTTTCCAAGCAAAGTAATAATATTTTCTCATGGCTAGACACAGAAGACTAGAGATGAATCAACCTTGCTTGTATAATGGTGATGCTCATTTACAACCATCATGTGATATCTAGACAAGGGAAAACATACTCACACGCATACATATTTATATAACAGGCTTCTTTTAGTTTCTATTTACCAAATTCATTCATAAGGTTTTGGTCTTTCCAAAGTTATAAGACAAAAGAAAAAATACCTAAATACAGAATGTAGAAATTATTATCATTACTGTCACCCTTTCTATATCCACCTTACCTCTAGATCTATGTACTCTTTCACCCCAACTTTCTCTCACTCTTTCTTCCTGTTTCTTGAGTAACGCTGCGATGGACTGGTGTCCCGTCCAGCTGGTGGGGAACACATATGCCATAAAAACCGGGAAACTGGGCCCATGAGCCTGGCTAGGCTTGAAAAGGGCGCATAAAAATAAAAATAATATGAGGAAGATAAAAATTCTACCAGAGAGAGATTGTACCATAAACAGCTGAAATAAGTATCCAGTGTGGGTCACTTCTTTTTTATAATCTTAAGTTGTAAAAAAAAAATCAATATTTATTAGTCATTATTGTTTCTTAACTTCAGACCGTCTATGATTGATCAAACCTACAGTTAAAGGCTCTCCTGTTGTGATTGTCCTGTCATTTTTTTGGTGGGTGGGGTCAGATATAGTGTCTCTATGACTATATTCTCTAATGTGTTCTGTTATTTAGACCAGGGGTTTTCAAACTTTTTGACTTGCAGACCCCTTTATATTTCAGGCTTTACCTTAGGGATCCCCTTATAAATGCTTATGAAATTTATACATAAATATTTGCTTAAAATAACATATATTTTTGCATTTATTTATTTAACAGTATTTAACAAATAGGTTTATTGTCAATTAAAAGACTTTGATAAAAAACATATAAAATCAAATTGCCCATAAAAAGTATTTGCTGTCTAAGGACTCCCTGTTTTGTCCTTGCGGACCCCCTGTGGTCCGCGGACCACAGTTTGAAAACCCCTGATTTAGACAATAGAGTGTGGGTGAAAGATATGTTTGGCTGCTTTTTTTTAGTAGGCTGTCTTTTTTTGTTAATTGTTGTAATTGTTGATGGCAGTGACTGCAGTATTGCTTTTTAGCTCCAGGTCCATCATAATAAAGCAGATTTATGATAAAAACTACTCTACATTTCACTATCGTCTCTTTTTTCAGACAATGTATCTATGGCTACATCATTTAATTAATGTGTTCTTCATTCTTTAAGGTGTGGAGGCGCAATGGTCCAGTGGTTTGGGCAGCGGACTCGCGGTCATAGGATCATGGTTTCGATTCCCAGACCGGGTCTTGTGAGTGTTTATTGAGCGAAAACACCTAAAGCTCCACGAGACTCGGTCAGGGGATAGTGGCGAACCCTGCTGTACTCTTTCACCACAACTTTCTCTCACTCTTACTTCCTGTTTCTGTTGTGTCTGTAATTCAAAGGGTCAGCCTTGTCACAATGTGTCACGCTGAATATCCCCGAGAACTACGTTAAGGGTACACATGTCTGTGGAGTGCTCAGCCACTTGCACGTTAATTTCACGAGCAAGCTCTTCCATTGATTGAATCAAGTGGAACCCTCGACGTCGTAAGCGACGGAGTGCCAACAAAAACAAAACATTCTTTAAGATATTAGGATATAATTTGAGGAGGACTTGGCTGCTATTTCTAAAAATTAAACAAGACCATGGAGGCTCCTTTGTTGACAAGAGTTTATTTGTTGCTGTTCAGCCCCAGGTCATGCCTGATCGAGCAGTCCGATGATTAAAAGTCTTCCAACTGCGAACATTTATCGTTGAATGTCCAGGACTATATTATCTTATTTGTCCTTCCATTTCTTCTTTTTTAAAGTTATTAGCTGCAATTTCTAGCAGGTTGAGACAATGCATAGAAACTCCTTCATTATATTCAAGTTTATATTAGTATAAAGCCAAGGCATAAAGTGAGAGAGTGTTGAACTATGAGTAGGTAAAGTGGGAAAGACAAACTATAGAGGAATAATAAAGTGGAATTAGATTATACCAAATTTTTGTATAATGTGTATATATGAATATTTTATTGATTAATCTAGTGAATAATCCGACCATATCTTGGTTATTTACTTATTTTTAAACATCATGTAAATACATAATGTTCGGAACAGTCAAAATAAAACAAAAATTTATATATATAAATTAAATTTTCAGCCGTTTAATCAATAAAGCATCTAAACATTAACTGGGAAGTTTATGTCCGAGTTGATGGTAGACTACAAAAACTGATGAGAGGACGGTTGTTTATAACTCATTAATCGCACTGCATTGTCTTCATGGCCAAGACGCGTGACTCTTTAGTCGTCCAGTTCATCCAACTAAAAATAGACACCACGAGATTGGGAAAACTGTATAATTATTGAACAGTCCCACTTCCATCTTTGAGTACAGACATGCATGTATGAATGCATGTGTGTATAAATTGTGCTTTTGTGCATAGATATATGTGTGTATGTGTTCAGTCCCACTGCGTGGCACCTTGGGCAAGTGTCTTCTACTATAGCTTCGGGCTGACCAAAGCCTTATGAATGGATTTGGTAGGCGGAAACTGAAAGAAGCCCGTCGTATATATGTGTATATATATATATATATAT
>NC_068981.1:22870640-22871510 GCF_001194135.2 Octopus bimaculoides
AATGCATGTGTGTATAAATTGTGCTTTTGTGCATAGATATATGTGTGTATATGTTTGTGTGTCTGTGTTTGTCCCCCCCAACTTCGCTTGACAACCGATGCTGGTGTGTTTATGTCCCCGTAACTTAGCAGTTCGGCAAAAAGAGGATGATAGAATAAGTACTAGGCTTACAAAGAATAAGTCCTGGGGTCGATTTGCTCGACTAAAGGTGGTGCTCCAGCATGGCTGCAGTCAAATGACTGAAACAAGTAAAAGAGTATATATATGTATATGTATAGATAGACATTCATGTACAGTGATGCAGATGTCGTTAACATGTTAACCACCACATGTACCACTGGTGATTCAATGTTTAACTTTGCACAACAGGCTGTCGCAGTTAACATGTTAAGGAGCTCACTTTACAACCATATGGGTCCAAGACTGATCCTACCACACAATATATTGGTGGGTGTGCTTTTCTTGTAGCCACAGGTTGACCAATTCCTTGCAATTGGAATTTCATAAAGGAAAACTGTACAGAAGCTATTCACAAATGTGTGCATGTGTGCTCATATATGTGTGTGTGTGTATGTAAGTATATATATGTGTGTGTGTATATATATATATATATATATATATAGACGAAGACAAGTGTATAAACAACAAGCACCTGTATTAGTTTAACTCTCGAGAAGGTGAGAAAATCTTTTACATTTCGAACCTACACTCTTCAAGGAACTCGAGGAAATAAACAGAGAGAGAATAAAAAGAATTTTATTCTCTCTGTTTATTTCCTTGTATTCTATTCTGTCTAAGAGCGTAGGCTCGAAACATAAAAGATTTTCTCACCTTCCCGATCATTAAACTAATACACCTGTTTGTTGTTTA
>NC_068981.1:22874377-22878304 GCF_001194135.2 Octopus bimaculoides
AGTCCGCCCCGTGGAAATTCAGGTTGGATATTGCTTGAGTCCTCCTGATGGGGTGGGTGTCAGTGGGTTGTCTAGGACCATACATAGTTAATTCTATAATGTTATGATCTGAGAGAGATGTGGGCGTTATTTTCACATTATGGATTAGGCTCACATTGTTTGTGAAGCAGAGATCCAAAATATTGCTTCCCCTGGTTGGTTGGAGTATCACTTGTTCCATGAACAGCATGTTGGATAGTTCTAGCAATGATTTTGCTTGGCTTTTTTCATGCAGTGACATCCCAGAGAGGATGTGACCTTCAGGCCATTTAACATTTGGGAGGTTAAAGTCGCCTAGGAAAAGTATATTGATGTGTTGGTCCAGATTTGTCAGGACCAACACATCAATATATATATATAAATGATATTTAAGAGGAAAATTCAAGTAGGTTCAACAATTTATATAAACATGTATTCAGCCATTAATGGATGCATATCAGCTATTAGGTTATATTAATGTAACAGTCATTAATATATTAAAACATTAAAAATTTATGAATACATAAATATATAAAAGTATAATATGCATATATGGGTAGAAAAATCAAATTGAGGTATAAAAATTTTGATGTATAAAATTATATATTAACATCTTGAACTACTATCCAACTACTAGATTAAAAGTGTTGTTAAAAATATTAAAGAATAAAATATAAATCCTCATGAAAAAATGAATAAAGTTTTAAGCATGGAGGTTGGAGGTACCAAAGAACAGATATAGGTAGTCCAGTTTAAATAATTAGGTAGTGGTGCTCCAACGGCCATTTCAGGGGTACAGTGATCCATAGATTTGAGGGTGTTCCAATCCAAATATTAGATACTGCCTCCTTCATCAGGGGGAGTATACTATTTAGGATTCCCATTTCATACAGTGTTCATATATATTTTTATTCTTTAATATTTTTAGCAACGCTTTTAATCTATTAATAGGATAGTAGTCCAAGATGTTTATATATAATTTTATACATCAACATTTTTATACCTCAATTTGATTTTTCTACCCATATATGTATATTACATTTTTATATATATGTGTGTATGTATTCATAAATTTTTAATGTTTTAATATATTAATGACTGTTACATTAACATAACCTAATAACTGTTATGCATCAGTTTATGGCTGAATATATGTTTATATAAATTGTTGAACCTACTTAATTTCTCCTCTTAAATATTATTTATATCTTGCGTCTCTGGTTCTCTACCTGAGCACTTCCTACCACTGCCTATATAATACACAAAAAGAAATTTTTATTATATATTTATATGCACACACACATGATATTAGCGATGAGATTTTGTAGATATAATGAGAATATTTCTTTGAGCAAGAATTTACAAAAGCTTAATAAAATAAGATGAATTCAGATTTTAGAGTGATTACATCATCATCATTGTTTAATGTCTACTTTCCATGCTGGCACGGATGGGATATATATATATATATATATATATATATACACACACATACATTGTTCTTTTTACCATCCATTTTTCAATGTTAGCATGGGCTACCTTAAAATGTTTTTGAGGCATAGTTTTACAGTCAGATGCCCTTTCTGATGCTAACCCATACCTGTTTTTCAAGTTGAGGATTTTGTATTCCCTACAGCATCAAAGTCACAAAATGTGTGGGAAATCTATCAACAGGCAAAATATTATCCCTAATATATTTCAGAAACATGCTGATGATAAGAGAACATATTTTAATCCTAAATGTAATTTCGCAATTAGTCAGAAATAAACTTGAATATCTAGCTTTGCATTTCAAACAAATTATTTTGTAAATTATGCATTGAACAGTAATAAAAGTTAGATAATAAAAATCATGATTGAATTCAATGGGAGCAAATGAACTCATCAAATGTAGATAATGCTGCATTCATTTATGGAAATCATTTCTTGAGATTAAAATATAAGATGCACTTGTCTATGTGTATATGTTTCTGCTTATAAGGTTGGCATATTATGCCATACTCCACTCCCACCCATGTATTCTTTAATTATATATGCTTAAGTAAGCATAAATTATTTGGACAGATAGCTATATTCATAAACTACATGGTGCATTTGGTGCTTGGACAGATATAGCATGCAAGAAACATATGTTAATTTTGTAATGTACCTGTCTCCTGTGTGCATGTTGTCATTATGAACATTTGTGCATGTTCCTAGAATTTGTATCTCTGCTTATCTGTGTGTGTATATGTGTATGTACATTTAATAATAATTGTCCAACCCATGGAAAGCGAACGTTAAACGATTATGATGATGATGATGATGAACAATCCTTTCTACTGAAGGCACAAGGCCTGAAATTTTGGGGGAGGGGACGAGTTGATTACATGAATCCCAGTGTTTCACTGGTACTTAATTTATCAACCGCGAAAGGATGAAAGGCAAACTCGACTTTGGCAGAATTTGAACTCAGAACATGATGATGGATGAAATGCTGCTAAGCATTTTGCCCAGCATGCTAACAATTCTGCTAGCTTGGCACCTTAATAATAATAATAATAATAATAATAATAATAATAATAATAATAATAATCCTTTCTACTATAGGCACAAGGTCTGGAATTTGAGGGGAGGGGGATAGTGATTACATCGACCCCAGTACTCAACTAGTACTTAATTTATCGACCCCGAAAGGATGAAAGGTAAAGTTGACCTATGCAGAATTTGTGCTCAGAACATAGAGACAAGCAAAATACTGCTAAACATTTCATCCAGCATGTTAGCAATTCTGCCAGCTCACCACCTTAATGATAATAATAATAATAATAATAATAGTAATAATAATAGTAATAATAATAGACAAAGGAGTGGCTGTGTGGTAAGTGGCTTGCTTACCAACCACATGGTTCTGGGTTCAGTCCCACTGCGTGGCACCTTGGGCAACTGTCTTCTACTATAGCTTTGGGCTGACCAATGCCTTGTGAGTGGATTTGGTAGACAGAAACTGAAAGAAGCCCATCGTATATATGTATATATATGTGTGTGTGTGTGTGTATGTTTGTGTGTCTGTGTTTGTCCCCCCAACATCGCTTGACAACCGATGCTGGTATGTTTATGTCCCCGTAACTTAGCAATTCGGCAAAAGAGACCGATAGAATAAGTACTAGGTTTACAAAGAATAAGTCCTGGGGTCAATTTGCTTGACCAAAGGCGGTGCTCGAGCATGGCCAAAGTTAAATGACTGAAACAAGTAAAAGAGTAAAGAGTAAAGAAAAAGTGAAATTATTAAGTGATCCATCAGGTCCGTTTGATTCCAGGATTATAAAGAAGAAAGATAGAAAATTTTAAAAATGCAATCCCTTAAAATTTGAAATTGTAAAAATTTTAAATATGAAAACTGTAAAGGTTGTCCCTGTAATAATTGGTGCATTAGGAACTGTGAGTAATGATAAAGACAAATGGCTAAAGGAGATTGGAATAGAATGTCTTGTAGAGCTTCTACAGAAAGTTTGCTTTTAAGAGACAGAAAAGATTATCAGAGGGGTTTTGTGCACTTGAAAGATTATTGAAAGATTGTGGAAGTAGTAATCTGCTACCCACATAAAATCTACCAGGAATAAGAACAAACTTGAATGATAATGGTTTCAAACGTTGGTACAAGACACTAAAGTAATACTGGACATCAAGACATTCAAAGATATTTGCTGTGTATTTTCTCTAACAAAACTCAAGATGCCATTTTTATACAAGAAATGAGAAAAGGAGAATATCATTCAGTATCGGAAATCTTCTCTTCTGCGAGAAAAATATTCCAACAAAGCAGTCAGTAAACCTTCCTTCCTTCCTTCCTTCCTTCCTTCCTTCCTTCCTTCCTTCCTTCCTTTCTTTCTTTCTTTCTTTCTTTCTTTCTTTCTTTCTTTCTTTCTT
>NC_068981.1:22878404-22889386 GCF_001194135.2 Octopus bimaculoides
CTTTCTTTCTTTCTTCCTTCCTTCCTTCCTTCCTTCCTTCCTTCCTTCCTTCCTTCCTTCCTTCCTTCCTTCCTCTATTTACATTAAAATTTTAGCAGTTAATGTGTAATATTTTATTTTCATTCTAATTTATACATCATTAATGAGAAAACTTTGTTTCTCATCTTGTTTTTGTTGTTGATTAGCACCAAGTCAGAACAGTTTGAGCATATCCATGATCAAACAAATGTGTTTCAGTCAAAACCAATTTTTTTTTCTTTTTGCATTCTAAAACTACATTTACCCAACATGTATTCTTCAAAGGGTTTAAATTCAAGAGCTGCATACTGTAGCTTCACCTCAAATTCATCACCAAGCTTGAAGCACCTATGTCTACCTCTATCATCACCTTCCAATTAGTCAACAATGGCAGCCATCTTGGCAGAAACAAAGAACTGCATTGAATCTCCAGAATGCAGCTTTGGCATTTAACCTTATGCATTTATTCTTTTCAGTCATTTGGTTGTGGCCATGCTGGAGCACTGCCTTTAGTCGAGCAAATCGACCTCAGGACTTATTCTTTGTAAGCCTAGTACTCATTCTATCAGTCTCTTTTGCCAAACCACTTAGTTATGGGGACATAAGCATACCAGCATTGGTTGTCAAGTGATGTTGGGTGGGACAAGCACACACATATATATATATATATATGACGGGCTTCTTTCAGTTTCTGTCTACCAAATCCACTCACAAGGCTTTGGTTGGCCTGAGGCTATAGTAGAAGACAGTTGCCCAAGATGCCACACCATGGGACTGACTCCAAAACCATGTGGTTGGTAAGCAAGCTACTTACCACACAGCCATTCTTGAACCTGAAAAATATAACATAATATATATGCTTCCTTTTTCTTTTTCTTTTAAGATGGCAGGATGTGTTTTGAGGGAATTTGGTTGATATAGAACAGGAATGAGCATCCTTTTTCTTGAGAAGTGAGCCACATGAGACATGACTCACAATCAAACATAACTTTTCATTATGTATGCGCTGCGCAGAAAGTCCTGTGAGTTGCAAGTTGCCCACGACTGAGGCCCTCCCGTTGTTTTCTGTCTGAGTAAAGTTAGGTCAGACACAAAATTATTATTTCCAAGTAAATCTACTATGAAAAAAAAAGATAAATAATAAAATGATAGTAAAATATAGTGTGAATTTAAGAGAGTTGGAGCTGATGTCAGAGCTTTGGCTTAAGATGCAGATCAGTTGAAATAGCAATTGTCTACTTTGATAAGATGATTATTTACATGGAGAAAACTATTTATACATTAATTTCTAGTGTAAACCTAATGTTCCTGCTTTGTGTGCTATCAAATTTTAGGAGTGTATTTCTATGGCCATCTACTACACATGCACACACACACATACACATACACATGCGTGTGCACTGCTGTTAGATGTTTATTAGTGAAATTTGTTAAAAAGCCATGTATAGTACTGCTGAAATTGCCACATCTAGCCCAAGAATTAATACAATAATAACCAATTGTGAGAAGAAAAATAAAAATCAACTAAAAACAAAAACAAGGACAAAAACGAGTAGAGAATTTTCACATTTAATTTGTGATTTTCTGAAAAATAGCTGTGCTGACATTTTAGTGGACATTGCATAAAATTACTGCCTTCAACGGATCTGAAGGTTACTTTTCTCTCAAAGGCTGCCTCTTTCAAATATCAGCAACAACTATTGCTAAGTTGCTAGGCACAGCTACGTAGACACTGATTACCAGTCAATATGAAAACTATCTACGATGTTTTAACCGTGTAAGCTGGAAGCATTTATTATTATTAATATCACTCTTCTTCTTCTTCTTCTTCTTCTTATCATCATCATCATCATGACCATCATTTTGTTACACTATTCTTCTTCATTGAGCTGGCAGTAATGTTAGCAACCCGGACAAAGATCCATACTGGCATTTTGTCCGTCTTTATGTTTTGCATTCAAATTCTGTTGTGGTCAACTTTGCCTTTCATCCTTTCAGGGTCGATAAAATAAGTACCAGTTATGTACTAGGGTCAATGTAATCAATTTATCTCCCTTACCCAAAGTTTAAGGCCTTGTGCTTACAATTGAAAGGGTTATTAATATTATTACTATTAAAGCTGTAAACTAGCAAAACCATCAGTGTGTTGGATAAAAATGCTTTGTGGTATTTCCCCTGGCTTTTGCATTCTGAGTTCAAATCCTGCTTAGGTCTATTTGCCTTTTATCCTTTCAGGGTCAGTAAAATAAGTACCAGTTGAGAACTTGGGTTGATGTAATCGACTACCCTCTTCCTCTAAATTCCAGGCCTTGTGCTTATAGTAGAACGGATTATTATTATTAAAAAAAGCAGTGAACTGGCAGAATTGTTAGCACACCAGACTAAATATTTAGTGGTATTTTGTCCCTCTTTATGTCCTGAGTTCAAAAGCTGCCGAGGGCGACTTTGCTTTTTATCCTTTCAGGGCTGATGAAGTAAGTACCAGTGAAACACTGGGGTCAATGTAATTGACTAGCCCACTTCCCCAAAATTTCAGGCCATGTACCTATAGTAGAAACGATTATTATTATTATTATTATTATTATTATTATTATTATGTTTCTCTATTCTTCTTCTTCTTCATTATTATTATTATTATTAGTATTAGTATTATTGTTATTATTATTCTTTCAACTGTTCACATTCTGTGTTCAAATTAAACATGGAAAAATTTTTTTCCATGTTTAATTTAAATATATGTTGTGATTGAATTATTTGATATTACCCATCCACACCAAATTAATGGCAGGGAATTTTACCATGTTGTTGGTTGCACCATGGCTCACCAAAAGTTACAAACAAGACTCCAAAACCATCATTACAAGGCTCACCTTAAGTAACCTAATTTTGCACAAGAATGCATTCAACGAAAAAAAAATTTCCAATGATTCTGGGACTTGGCACCTAATCTTTTCGGGACCAAATAAGGGATTTGCAGCATATTAGGAGGTCAGGTTACTTGATTCTATACAAAAAATTAAATTTTTTTTTTTTTTTTTTCCTTAGTGAAAATTGTGCAGGTGTTAATATAGAAATTTACCATAATGTGTTGTTATTTAGTCTCAGATCAATCCTGATACTGCAAACTGATCATCAAAGACATTCCAGCCTTCAGCAAACCGTCTTTTTAGGGATAATCTAGGACATTACATATAATGGGTGTGTGATTTAGGTAGGGGGATACTTTAGCTGCTATTTTTAGCATGTCGAGCGACCAGGTAGAGGCTCTTTCATTGGTTTGATTGCATGATGAAATTTGTTTACACATATATGTAATATGTTTATATATCATCAGCAGAAGTTAGAGAGTAAGTCAAAAGCTGAAAGTTTCGTGTGTTGGCACTTGTCAAACATGAATTTGTCCATTGTCACTCTGTAACTTCTGATGAAATAACTTCTAAAATACAAAATCTTGTCAAAAATTAAAACCTTGTTTTATGTGACACATTCTACCAGTATCGGAAATTTGAAAGTGTTTAGTTAAAAAAAATTAAATAATTTGTACGTCTAATTGAATAGATCCAAAATGGATGAAAGGCAAATTTGACCTCGGCAGAATTTGAACTCAGAATGTAAAGACAGACGAAATACCGTTTCTAAAACACAAAATTTTGTCAAAAACGTTAAGAGTAAAACCTGTTCTATGTAACACATTCTACCAGTATCGAAAGTTTGAAAGTGTTTAGTTAAAAAAAAATTAATTAAATAATCTGTACGTCAAAGTTGACCTCAGTGAAATTTGAACTCAAAATGTCAAGACAGATGATACATCGTTAAGCATATCTCCCTGCACTCTCTCTCTCTCTCTATATATATATATGTGTATGTGTGTGTGGGGAGAGAGAGACTATCACACTTTTTCTCTCCATATATATATATATATGTGTGGGTGTGTGTGTGTGCGTGAGTGTAAAAAGATGTGTGGTTTTCTTTCAATCTCTGATGAACAGTTCTATGGTTTAAACCATTTTAATTGTGACCATCATGCCTTTTTTGGAGGAGGTGGAATAGTCATCATCATCGTTTAACGTCTGCTTTCCATGCTTGCATTACCCAGTATATACTTTTATTTTTGAAAGATGTTAGAGTGTTATATGAGGGAGATTTGATTGCTATTTCTAACCAGTTGATTGCTCATTGACTGATACTCATCTATCTACCTACCTCTATGTGTGTGTGTAAGAGGGAGAAAGAGTGACAGAGAGGTATATGACAAAAGGATATAGAGTTAAATTATATCATTATAGCTGCCGAACCTGTGACATGTAATTATCTGTGTAGTGACATGAATTTCTTCCCAGGCATCCGTTTTGTAGTTTAATGAAACATAGAAAGTTCTAACTCAATGCTTATATGTCATGTACTTTAAAAAGCACTCTATTCACACACACACATATATATATATGTTTCAATAGTATGGTAATTTATTCAAAAATTTCACATATATGTGAATATGTACGCACACACACAACACATATTTGCATTCATACACATTAATATGTTAATTTCATGTTAATTTTATAAAATACTTTGAATTTGATTTTTTTGTCATTTATTATATAAATTTAATTTTGTAGGAGTGGTGCTATCCATGTAGGTGACCAAATCTTATCCATTGATGGCGCAAGCGTGGAACGTATGTCTCTGCCTGAAGCTAGTCAGCTTTTAAAGTCAGGTTCTGGGGACCAGGTGCGACTGGAAATCATTCCAATAAGCCATATTCAACAGCGAGCATCTAGGGAAGCAATTGCTCGAAAAGGTTGGTTTCTGATTTTTCTTTGTTTTTTTTTTCTTATTGTTTTAAAATCAATTATTTCCTTATTTTGTGACTTTCCTAAGCCTTCTGTTATAATTCCATTTACACCTTGGGTATTTGATATGAATATTAAATTGATCTTGAAAGGACAAAAGGCAAAGATGAACTCAGAATGTCAAAAGCTGTAATGGAATACCACAATTATTCTAATAACTTCTTTCCTCAAACTACTGCTTTCTGGAACTCACTCCTATCCACTTGTTTGCCCCTAGACCATAATATTCCTCTGTCATGCAACATCTTTTGAGTTTGTAGGCCCCTTTTTTACCTTGTTGTCCCTTCTACAACTGTGACCACAAGCCTTGCTTGGGACAAAATCATAAAAATAAATATAAAAAAGTTCTTTCTTCACCTCTAACAATCCTACCAAAATTAAGATAGTGATGAGAAATCAGTAATTTTATTTTTTACTTCAAATTAACTTGATGATTTTTTTAAATATTACTAGTTTTATTTTATTTATGCGCCCTTTTTAAAGCCTAGCGAAGCTCATGGGCCCAGTTTCCTGGTTTCTATGGCATATGTGTTTCCCCCTCCCCAGCTGGACGGGACGCCAGTCCATCGCAGCTTTACTCATGAAACAGGAAGAAAGAGTGAGAGAAAGTTGGGGCGAAAGAGTACAACAGGGGTCGCCATCACCCCCTGCCGGAGCCTCGTGGAGCTTTAGGTGTTTTCGCTCAATAAACACACACAACGCCCAGTCTGGGAACCGAAACTGCGATCCTCCGACCACGAATCCACTGCCCTAACCACTGGGCCATTGCGCCTCCACAATATTACTAGTATTTTAGTGAAAGTGTCTCTACAATGGTTGTGGAGGGGTTAATGTGATGGACTACTTAATCTCATATTGTGAGTTCAAATCATATCAATATCAGTTTTTTGTCAGACACATGACACATCCATTTTTCCTTGATAGCATGGTTGAAACAGTTCACTTCAACTGACAGTTTGATTTTACAGCTGGTTGCCTCTTTTTATCATTAACCACTCAGCTGTGAAGATGAAGTGAGATCTGTCTTTGTCAGATAAAAAAGAGTAAGCAAAAATTAAATACTTTGTTGAGGATCATGACATAATGACAACAGTTCTGAACATTTAACCATGTTATCAGTTGTCTTACATCTTAATATAGCATCAGTTTATATCCATCAATCAATTAATCAACCAAAATTTCCCTCCCACCTCTCTCTCTCTCTCCCTCCCTTTCTCTCTGGTCTGAGCATCGAGTTCACAATCATGAGGTAGTGAGTTAGATTCCAGGACTGGGCTGTGTGTTGTGTTCTTGAGCAAGACAGTTCACTTAGCTTTAGAAATGAGTTGCAACTTCACTGGTACCAAGCTGTATCAACCTTTGCCTTTGGATAACATTGGTGGTATAGAAAGGGGAGGCTGGTATGCTATGCATGGGCAACTGCTGGTCTTCCATAAACAACCTTGCCTGGACTTGTGTCTTGAAGGAAAACTTTCTAGGTGCATCACATGGTCATTCATGACTGATGGGCATTTTTACCCTTTATGTATGTGTGTGTATATATATATATATATATATATATATATATATACTTTCAATAATAGGATAAAAATCTTTTACAAGAATTTTATCAAGTAGCTAGCATGAAAAAACTTGTAAGGGAAAAATTCATCATTATCCCTAGAATATATTTATTTATATTTATATAAAGGCATTACTATAAAATATATTATGGCAGCTTAGCATGAGGCATTATTCTATAGTAATGCCCTTACATATATATATATAGTTGAAATTTAAAGAAAACCAAAAGATGAAGGCATGTGTGTAAACAACAAGCAGGTGTACTAGTTTGATGCTCAGGAACGTGAGAAAGTCTTTTACGTTTGAAGCCTATTCTCTTCAACAGAAAGGAACACAAGGAAATAGAGAGAGAGAGAATAAGTCATAAGCATCATTTTCATTTGTGTCCACTTTTCCATGCTTGAATGGGTCACATGCAATTTGTTGAAGCAGGTTTTCTATGACAGATGCTCTTCCTGTCAGCAACCCTCACCTGTTTACAAGCAACTTAATATTTCTCCAAGATCAGACTATATAGCACTTTGACAAATGTCTTCCACTATAACCTCAGATTGACCAAGCTTTTTGAGTGGATTTGGTCAACGGAAACTGAGAGAATCCTGTTGTATGTGTATATGTGCATATGAGAATCTTTTCCTTGATGTTCAGCAATAGTTGTAAATGAGTGTCACTGTCATATAAGCAGTGTCATTCATTTCCAATATTCTGTGAAAACATGTCTGGCTATGGGGAATGTAAATTGGTTTCAAAAAATTTCATCTGACCCATGCAACCATAGAAATATGAATGCTAAAACGATGATTTTACTGTTATTTCTAGCAATTTGAGCTGCCACATATTTCCTATTTTATTCTTGCTGTTGTTGTTCTAGTATTCATTTTTGACTAAACTCCTTCACTTTTGATTGACGAAGTTAAAGTGTAGGATGAGCCAAAGAGACACTTGAGATGAACTGCAGTATATATATACATATTTTGCTGCTATTTCAGCATGTTGTGCAACCATATATAATCTAGCTTATTGGTTTGTATTTACTATGAGTAGGTGATAGCTGAGAGAAGGAGAGAGTCAGATGAAGGAAGTAGGGAGATAAGACTGTAGTAATTCAACAGATAAGTTACTGGAGGAGAGGTATGGAGGAATAGAAGACACAATGTTAACATAAAAACTTAGAGAAACTAGGAAATGTAGATATTTTAAATCTTTTATCTTGTTCTTGTTTAAGTCATTGGACTGCAGCCATGCTGGAGCACCACTTAGAATGGTTTAGTCACACAAATCAACCCCAGTATTTATCTTTTAAAGACTGATACTTATTTTATTGATCTGTTTTGCTAAACTGCTCAGTCCAGGGATGTAAACAAACCAGCACCAATTGTCAAGTGATAGGTGGGGACAAACACAAATACACATGTGATGGGCTTCCACACATGCAATGAATACCTTAATTTCATAATTAACAAATTAATTTCATAATTAACAAATTTCTCCAATATGCTTATTAAAATATATCCATATGACTTCAATCTACTTGCAGCATTAGTGCCTATTTGTATGCCATCTTCCGTATCAACGCCAACATTGGCACTTCCTAGCAGTCCATTTGGCACCCTTCACAATTACAGTACCATACGATCATCAGGGTCATGTGGGCGATCTTCTGGCACTTTGCCTTCTAGAATTTCCAACCAATCCAATTCACATCGTTCTTGGTCGAGACCAGACCGGAAGCAAGCATCATGTAGTAAGTATATATATATTTTCTCTTATCCTTGTTGCTATTTAACCTCAATGTCAACTTTGGTTGATGAAAGGCATTCCAGCTGTGAACATCTCATCCCACTTTTTTTTTAAAGCGTATTGACTGTAGAATGTGATTTTAAGGGAGATTTTGCTACTGTTTCTAGCAGGTCATGTGACTGTATAGAGTATAATCATTGGCTTGTTTTATTTTTGTTCCACTCATACCTTTTACTGTTATATATATTGATCAGAGTCCCTTAAGTTCTAGTTAGGGTATTCTCCACACTAAAGCAGTCACTTTCTGAGATTGGTGAAATCATTAAATATATTAGAGTATCATTACTTAATAAAACAGTGTGAGTGCTATTATAGTAGAGGTTGGATTTTGATGAGCTGAGTTTAAATCTTGGTTTTGATTCTCAATCAATTATTATTTCACTTTTCCTCTGTGACTAATGCCATTGAAAAAGGCATGAGCATTATTTTGTTAATATCTATAAATCTAAGCTCGTTTATGTATGTAAGCAATTATTACATTTTGTAAAATCCCATCATGACTTCTTAAACAAGAGAAGGACATTATATGATATAGGTTTTACATAGCTTTAGAAGATAGGATGGCCATGGATGAATTGCCTTTGATAATAGGTGTACTCAGTAAGTGCTGACTGAGGACTGAACAAATGAAGTAACATTGCTATGTTGCAAGTTGATATTCTTATCATTGTGAAGGTGCATGTCTTAGTGGTTAGGGGTGTTCGGATCACAATTATAAGGTCGTGAGTTCAATACAGCATGTTATGTTCTTGAGCAAGACACTTTATTTCATATTGGACCAGTCCAATCAACTGGCAAAAATGAGTTGTACCTGTAATTCAAAGGGCCAGCTGTGTCACATTCTGTGTCATGCTGAATTTCCCTGAGAATTACATTGAGAGTATGTGTGTCTGTGGAGTTCTCAGCCACTGGTATGTTAATTTCACAAGCAAGCTGTTCCGTTTATCGGATCAACTGGAACCTTCAATGTCATAATCGATAGAGTGTCAATGTTTTCTTGTTATTGAATAGACATATAACACATAGGTACTTGGATGAACAATGTGACAGGACCCATAGGTTGTTGTCCTAGATGTATATTATATTTTTTTAATATGCTTCCATACATCAAACCTAAATGATTTAACCAGCATCTGAGCTGTGACCATTCCATCTTCTTCTCAAAGATATTATATTCAGGACTGATCTATCAAGTATATTCATATGTTATTTTATAAATACCTTGTGAGTGGAATGAATGAATTTGTTAGATATTTGTAAAATTTCTAGATGTTCTTGCTTAATTTTTAACACCTATTTTACAGTGTCAGTTGCATCAACTGTAACATCTGTGATGCCAAACAACCAAATTTGTCATACAGAAGTCGTGGAAGTCATTCTATATCATGACCATCGAGGTCCAGGCATAACTCTCAGTGGTGGGATCTTCTCTACCACTGTACTAACTGAGCCACCTGTCATTTCCTATGTGGAACCTGGTAGTGCTGCTGACAGGTAACAGTCTTTTGTTTTGTTTTTTCACTGCATTCTGGTGTCAATTAACTCTAAAGCAGACTGCATATCTGCTATACAAGTAGAGAGACACACACACACACGCACGCACGCACGCACGCAAACAAACAAAGAAAGAGAGAGATATAATATTAATGTTTGGGCACTCTGGGTACTTTAAAGCATGGGTAAATTGCATAATTGCCCAGGAGTCCCTGAAGCCTAGGAATCTAAAGCCAATCTTTGTATGCTGTAATTGTGTCTGTAGGAGCCGAAGTGCATTCTTTTGCCCAGGAGCCTATTAAACTGTTTCTATGTATCATACATAGACATACATACATACACACATACATATGACATACCTACACACACATACACATACATACATACATATATTAACTTTCATTATCTCTCTTTCCAGCACCACATACCAATGTAAAATGTGAGACAGCCATGAATCTTCTCCACAATAAACTTATTCCTGAATCTACCATCATACTTCAATTTCTCAATATCTTGCATAAAACAAACACCTATCCTCTCCATCAGTCAAGTTGGCTTTTAGTCTTGTAAGGGACAAAGCAATCTCACAAGTGCTGGTGCAATGGGAAAAGCACCCAGTACTCTCTGTGAAATGGTTGGCATTAGGAAGGGCATCCAGCTATAAAAATCATGCTAAAACTGAAACACTGGGGCAAGAAGTTGTCCTATGGCTTGTTGGATCATGTCAGAACATTGAATCTATGCTAGCATGGAAAACAGATATAAAAAAATTATGGTGATATATATATGTATGCATGTGTATATTATAATATATATATCATCATCATCATCATATGTCCATTTTCCATGCTGGCATGGGTTGGACAGTTTGACTGGGAAGTTGTGCTGGAAAGCTGGGGAGCTGCACCAGGTTTCAGTTTGATTTGGCATGGTTTCTACTGCTGGATGCCCTTCCTAATGCCAAACACTCCAAGAGTGTAGTGAGTGCTTTTTACATGCCACATACATTATATATATATATATATATAAAAGATAATAAGAGTGAAAAAACTACAGAAGGCTTGTGTTACATGGTTAAAGTATATATTTAAATTATGTCAGAAAAATGTTATAAAATCTTTTTGGTATATAAACATTGTATTTGGAGAAATAACCGGTTTTGTGTTGTCTTTTCAAATTTCTCTACTTCATTGTAACATGTGTTCGCTCCAGTCTGACTGGAGTGAACACATGTTCTCACCTATATATATATGTTCT
>NC_068981.1:22890448-22892948 GCF_001194135.2 Octopus bimaculoides
TGTGTGTGTGTGTGTGTGTGTGTGTGTGTACACATAAACACACACAAATGCAATTTTCTCTCTTTCTTCATACATTTGATAAAAGTATAGATTTATTCTATATTTTTGTATGTTTTATTTCCAATTTCATGTATTTCCTATATTTTTTTTTTTTTTTTTTTATATCGAGAAGGTATATAGAAATATTGTCCTCATGACTAGTAATATCCCCATGATATTCAGGTTTAGAAGTTGTAGAGTGTATGAGTTGTGTTTTCATGTTCGAGTGATGCTGTTTATCTTCATGTCACCTCTGATTAAATAGATCTGTTTATAAACCTTCCAACCATGCACACACCACCTTTTGTTCAACCATTGTGTAAGATCTTATTGTTCACTATAGTCCTTTTTTAAAAAGAATTGAGAGATATTTGATTACTATTTCTAACAACCATGTAGAGGATCCTTTGTTGGATTCATATTGTATTTGTTTTTAATAAGTTTTTTTATATATATTTATGATGATGGCAACCTTATTTTTAGATTTTATTTCAGATCTTAAAGCACTCCTGGGGATAAAATTCACCTTTATATATTTTGTTATTATATATTTAGTAATATCTAATTTAGACAAGTCAGTTGCTATAGACAGTTTTGTATTCTGGCATAAAAAAGAAGAAAGACAAACTGTTTTTACCTTACAATACCTCACTAAGTTAAAGGAAAGCCTGGAAGGTAATTTAAAGATGTTATTGCCAGGAATATAAAGCAAGTTAATTAAAAATATAAAACCGTGGTCTGTCGTTTCATGAGTGTGCTAATAATAAATCTTATATTTTTACTGTAAATATAATTGCACCTTGTTTTTCAATTCTCAAAGAGGAACCGGGTATATTTTACTTGAGAGTCTTAAAGCAGAAGATACACACATCATCATCATCATCATTTAATTTCCATATTCCATGCTGGCATGGGTTGGACAGTTTTATAGGAGTCAATGAGATCCTATCAAACCATCCAACTTATACCAGCTTTGATCATGGACCTCTAAAGCTATTGGAAAATCTACTGGGGTTTCTGTCAGTCAATGTTTACCATGCATTTGCACATATACATGCTAGGCTGGACTGGGGAAGATATTTTGAAGAAGACTAGCAGTTGCTGCCTATGCATGCAAGTCTCTCCTTTCTATACCACTGACTTGAGCCAATACAGCTTAGCACCAGTTTTGCTATAGATGTTACCCCAAAACACAAAGAGACTGGACAGATACTACAAGGGTTCTTTCCTGACCCTCTAATTGTTCACCAATCCACTACCCTAGATTTAGGCATTTTTTTTTTTTTTTTATCAACTGCAAAAGGATGAAAGGCAAAGTTGATCACTGTGGGATTTGAACTCAGAAAGCAGAGATTCAGAACAAATACCACAAGGCATTCTATCCAATAATCTAATAATTCTGACACTGCCAAGAGAAGATATCTTTATGACTTAGTTGTTGTTATTCAGATTTAAATTACATCTTTGATTATCACTTTCCTTTTAGTTTATAAATCTCGTTAGCTAAATAGCTGGTATCAATCAAAATATAAAACAAAATGATAATGAAAGCTGCTGCTGCATTATTATGGTCGTATCAATGATCTAAAATGTGCATATGTTTAGTTGTGTCCATTACATTCTGGATTCAAGTCTCAGTGAAGTCAACTTTGTCTTTTATTCTTTCACACTAAAATAAATACCAGTAAATAATACAGATAAATGCAGCTGACTGTATCCATTATCCTAAATTTGAGGGCGACCTTGTTCCTATGTTAGCAATCCTTATCATTTGTTAAGTTTCAAAGTCTTCCATCATGCATTTACAACTTGATCATTAGTAACCATCCCTGTTATTTTTAAAAGAGAACGTTAACCCTTTTGATAACCAACTTACTTTCTATCATATAAACTTTCTATTAATATTTTTAAATGATCTAGCAAAAGCAGTGCATTTCAACAGAAATATGGTAACAAAAGAGTTTTTTATAATATATATATATATATATATATATATATATATTCTACTAAATGCATATATTGTGAATTGAATTTATATATTTATAGGAAGTTAATTGTATGGCTGGTCATAGAGTGACCAATGATTTTGCATCCATAAAGTGCTGATCCTTACAGACAGCTCATCAGACTCCAGTGGCTGTTGTTATATAACCTCTTTTCAAAATGAAGATAGAAAAGTATTACAGTCAGTTAATTTTGTAAACAAAAATATATATTGTCCAATCCTTAGGTGGGATGGGTTATCATGTTTAGATCAGTTCCAATCAGCAAATTTTTTATTGCCCTGGTGGTGCTAAACAGAATGACAAGTTAAATTTATGACCCAAGTAGGCTATGGCAGGATTTGATTTCTGAACACAAAGAGCCAGAACAAATGTATGTATGTATCTGCACCATTTAACCCTTTAACATTCAAACCAACCATATCCTGCCCAAATATTCTACCTATTTTATGTTGAAA
>NC_068981.1:22897948-22912630 GCF_001194135.2 Octopus bimaculoides
GGAATCTGGCCTGGAAGTCATCATCCGTAAGTGAATTGAGGACCTTCTGCAATTCGCTCTTGATCTTGACAATGGTGTTAAAACGGTGACCTTTGAGCTGTATTTTCATCTTAGGGAAGAGATAGAAGTCTGCAGGCACTAAATTTGGTGCATAGAGTGGATGCAGAAGCAATACCATGTTGTTTTTGGCAAGAAACTCACAAGTGAGGAGAGCTCAGAGTCATGGTGCATTGGCGTCATGAAGAATCCAATTCTTTGTGCTCCACAGTTCCAGTTGCTTTCACCAAATGTCCTCCCTCAAATGCTTCAAAACATTCTTGATTGTCCTCTGACGATCTTCATGCACCAGCTGATGGATTTTCTCCACATTTCTGGAGGTGATGCTCATGGCGGATCTTCGAGATTGCTCATCATGTTCCAGGGACGTTCTTCTACTTTTAAAGTACCTGTGCCATTCAAAACATTGTGTACAACCCACTGCCTCATTGCTGAAGCAAGCTCAATTTCTCTCTTTTTACTCTCTTTTACTCTTTTCAGTCATTTGACTGCGGCCATGCTGGAGCACCACCTTTAGTCGAGCAAATCGACCCCGGGACTTATTCTTTGTAAGCCTAGTACTTATTCTATCGGTCTCTTTTGCCGAACTGCTAAGTGACGGGGACATAAACACACCAGCATCGGCTGTCAAGCAATGCTAGGGGGACAAACACAGACACACAAACATACAAACACACACACACACACACACACACACACACACACACACACATATATATATATATATATATATATATATATATATATATATATATATATATATATATATATATATATATATACATATATGATGGGCTTCTTTCAGTTTCCGTCTACCAAATCCACTCACAAGGCTTTGGTCGGCCCGAGACTATAGTAGCAGACACTTGCCCAAGATGCCATTCAGTGGGACTGAACCCGGAACCATGTGGTTGGTAAGCAAGCTACTTACCACACAGCCACTCCTGCATCTCTGTAGAAGACTTCCCAAATTTAATGCAAAATTTCACACTAGCTCTTTGTTCCAACTGCCTGTCCATAACAACAAACTGCAGACTACAGCATGCATGTGACCACAAAAGCATGAATTTCACAACTTGCAAAGTAAACACAGTGTCACTCAACACTCTGCCTCATGAAGGTCGCTACTAGATCTCACTGTGCATGCAACCATGTGCTGCTAGCTGTTGGAATGCTGTAGAAGTAGCTCAGGAACTTTTTGATACCATCTTGTACAGCTCATCTGAACATCAGTGGGACAAGTTGAGTATCTTTATCTCAGTATAAAACACATACGATTAGAGTTTCTGATTAAAGAGCACCAGATTTTGCGGTTCTTTATCACCACTTAGATCACTTGCTGATAAAGTCTCATAAAAGATACATACATATGTGCATACATAAGTTGCAGGTGTGGCTGTGGTTGAGAAAGTTGCTTTACCATAACATGGTCTTGTATTTGATTCCCTCTGTGTGGTACTTTGGGCAAGTGTCTTCTGATATAGCTCTTGACAAACCAAAGCCTTATGAATGGATTTGGTTGATGGAATCTGAAAGAATCCCATTGTATGTACATATGTGTATATTACTGTTCTATATTTTAGAGATGAGGAATTCTGTACATTATTTACATTGGACGGATATATGTCTTCATCTTGTTTGTTATTGCCACAACGTTTCGGCTGATTTACTCTCCAACCTTTTGAACCTAACCTTGGGTTCTCATTCCTAAAATATTTTTTGCTGATGTTACTGTTATTATTTATTCAAGGCACTGCCTGGAATTGAACTCAGAATCTTGGGGTTAGAAGCCCATACTCCTAACCATATGGTTAAGAGCATGGGCTACTAACCCCGAGATTCCAAGTTCAATTCCAGGCACTGCCTTAAATAAATAATAATAGTAATAATAATAATAATAATAATAATAACATCAGCAAAAAATACCTTAGGAATGAGAACCCCAGGTTGGGTTCAAAAGGCTGGAGAGTAAATCAGTCGAAATGTGGTAACAACAAACAAGATGAGGACACATAACCGTCCAGTGTAAATGATGTAAACAAGAGCACTCAGAGCCTCTGCCAAGTCAACACCAGCATCCTCCCAATGATTATCCTGAGATGATTTTTAAAATGAGAATATCTGAAATAAACTCAACTGCTCTCACAACTGAGAATATCAAAAATGAACCTGACCACTCTCAAAACTTAAGTAAAAAACCCTGAAAAATAATCCAGAATCCTTGTCTGGTACCTGATCGATCCCAAAATTTAATGAGTTCATGCCAGTCATGAGGTCAAACATCCCTGAAAGTTTCATCCAAATCCATCCAGCGGTTCTTCAGATATCTTGTCCACAAACAAACATGACTGAAAACAATATCTCTGCCTTCACTAAGGCAGAGGTAATGATATGTGTATATGTTTGTCTCCTTGTCTTGGCATTGTGTGATAGGCATGAGTCACTGTCACACGAACATTGTCATTCATTTGCAATGTTTCCATGTGTGACCATGGGGGGAAATATTACCACACTTAGAAACAGGTGAGGTTTGGTAAAAGGGAGGTCATACAGCCATAGAATATTTACCTCAATAAACTCCATCTGACTCTCATATAAACATGAAAAAGTAGATGCTAAAACAGTGATGATGGTGATAAAGTCATTGATCAAATCAAGGCTTTGGTAGGAGGGATTTACCCAAGATGTCATGTGGAAGGATCAAACCAGGAACTACCAATTGCAAAGTAAATTTCTAAAAAACCACACAGCCAAGGAATCAAAAGGAAGATGAGACTAAATAACAGTGTCTGGCAAAACAACAGATAGTATCTGCCATTCCACTTCCATAATATATAAACATATAAATAGATTAAGTTTACCTTCAGGCTACCTTTCACTGACTTTCAGACTTAATTCCTTGTAATTTGCCAATTATTTCATTGCTGCTGTTTCCTCTTCTGGCTGTTTTGGAATAAAAAACAGGTTTGAAGCATTAAGAAACGTTAAACCCCTTTTTCCTGCTTAATACTGGCTTATGGCAACTTAAATTTGTATCAACAATAAGAACAAAAATAGAAATTGTCACTTTGGAATGGTGATTATCATAACTGCTATCCCTACTATCAACATCATCATCATCATAATAAAGATCATTATAACCATCATAAATATCATCATCATAAACACCACCACCACCACCATCGTTATCATCATCATAAACATCATTATCATGATAATCACCACCACCACCACTATCACTATCATACATCACTCGTTGCCTCCATCATTCTAAATATCATTATCATAATCACCATTGTCATGAATAATATCATTGTCATAAACAACATCGTTATCAATATTGTCACCATTCTTATAAATATAGTAATCATCATTTTCATCAATATTGTCTTCATAAATGCATCACCATCATCATTATAAACATCATAAACATCATTATTTTCATAAACATCATCAACGTGACTATTGCATCAAGAATAACTGCCACTGGAGACACTGTCATCTTTATCACCATTATCACCACTCCACATTATCATCATCATCATAAACAGCATCACTCTCACCACAAAAACAACTACCCCCATTATTCACTCATATTCAGATTACAAGCAAAAAAACAAAAAGAAACTGAAGCCAGTTTCATTCCTAGAATTCAATAAAAATCTCATGCAAATTAGTTATTGGTCAACAATGGAAAAACCAAAAGATGGCAATGAAAAAAAAAATGTCACACTTTCATAGTTAAAGATATGATCTGAAACTCAAATACTACAAAGGTAGTTAGCCGTTATTAAACCATCTCATAATCAATAAGGAAGAACAATGCCTACCATGGGAAACAAAGTGCACACAGGCACAGTTGTGTTTCAGTTTTTTGGTCCATGTTGATTGACTATTGCAAGCAAATAGACGCAGAAATTGCTGATGTATGTACACATCACAATCCATTCCGTATGGTGCCTTTCAATATACAGCTAATTCTACTAATATAAACATGCTGGATCTCTGAAAAAAACACCAGAGAAGTGATGAGATGCTTTCAACTAGAATTACAACATTGAACTTCTATTAAGGCAACAGCAACAACGATTACAACCATGTAGAGATTCCCTGTTGAAGATGCATGTTCATAGCCCAGTAAATTTGTCTGAACTTCCGAAAAATACTATTGATTCCTCTGTTATTGCACATATTCCATGGTGATGCTCCAGCATGACTGCAACCGCATGACTGAATTGAGTATAAAAGAATAAAAGAATATTCTGTTTCTTCTTTTTCTTCTTTATTCTCTTCAGGAAATGATTCTTGTTTTCCTGTATTTTAGCACCTTCACGAAATGATTAACTTTTATCTATTCTGGTTTTCTTCATTTTGTAGCACCAAACAATCGCAAACCTACCGATCCATTAATAATTACAGATGTCAGGCGTGGAAGTGTGGCAAACAGGTGAGATGGTTCACTATAAACATATGTCGACAGAATTAAGCATTAACTATTGTTTCCTTTAAATAAACCTCTTTCCATTATTATCCCTGTGTGTTTTCACCAAAAATGTCAAAAATAATAATCATCAAGGCTGATGATAATAGAGCTATTTTTGTATGTAATCTAAATGTTATTTATCTAATATACTTTGTTCGGGCTCTTGCAGCCATTTTCTACACTTATTCTATCATCCAGTAGCTTTTATATATATATATGTGTGTGTGTGTGTGTGTTATTTCTTTACTACCCACAAGGGGCTACACACAGAGGGGACAAACAAGGACAGACAAACGGATTAAGTCGATTATATCGACCCCAGTGCGTAACTGGTACTTATTTAATCGACCCCGAAAGGATGAAAGGCAAAGTCAACCTTGGCGGAATTTGAACTCGGAACGTAGCAACAGATGAAATACCGCTAAGCATTTCGCCAATGTGCTAACGCTTCTGCCAGCTCACCGCCCTGTGTGTGTGTGTATATATATATATATTACGGAGATATACTTGCATAGCAAGTGACCTGATCTGAGATTGTGTGCTGGAACGCAAACAATTGCAGCGTGGAAGGTGTTTATAAGCCATTTAAAATAACACACAAAAACCATTAGATTCACTTCAACATTTAAATTTAATTTGTCAAAATATTTTCGTCGCTTTGAGACTGCGACCTGTTCACTGACAAAATTCTGTGTTGCATCTCTATATATATGTATATATATCTTGACGTTTATTCTTTAATGCTTTGTGTAGCCTAGTGGTTAGGGTGCTGCACACACAATCACATGATTGTTGTTTCAATTCCAAGACCAGGCAGTGCATGGTGTTCTTGAGCAGAACACTTTATTTCTCATTGCTTTGTGATCACTTTGACATCTGACATGTGACACACTGTGCACCTGTACAGGTAACATCAGACTGATGGAGAGAGAGAGAGAGCAAGCAAGCTCATGTACAGCACAAACACCTTATCACTATAAACAAACTATATGTGCAGGTTGTTCAGCCAGAAATTGTGGAATCAACATTCTTGGATTACAAGAGACTACCAACAACAACAACAATAACATTTTGTATAGCAATTTGTATTCACACAGTCTATTTCTGATTTCAGTCATTGGATTGTTGTCATGCTGGAGCACTCCTTGAAGGGTTTCGTCAATCCTATCAACTTCAGTTTGGTACCTATCTAATCAGAAGGTACATTTCTCCAGTGGGTTGGCACCTGGGTTCTTAATTTCCAATCCAGGGGATACAAAATCTGTCCTTGAGCAAGACATTTAACATTGCTCCATCCTGGTTAGTGAAGGTGTATGGCTCAGTGGTTAGGGTATTCGACTCATGATTGTGAGTTTGATACCTGGTGGTGAATTATGTCCTTGAGCAAGACACTTTATTTCACATTGCTCTAGTCCACTCAGCTGGCAAAAATGAGTAGTACCTGTGTTTCCAAGGGACAGCCTTGTCACATTTTGTGTTCACACTGAATCTCCCTGAGAACTACATTATGGGAAAACATGTCTGTAGAGTACTCAGCCACTTAGATGTTAAATTCACAAGCAGACTGTTTCATTGATCAGATCAGCTGGAACCCTTGCCATCATATCTGATGGAGTGCCAGTTTTTTTTTGTTTTTTTTTGCCTTTATTCCTCTCAACTGACAGAAATATGAGTATTAACACTGACAGAGTACCTGGTCAGAATTAACAAGCCAGTGATGCAGATGAAAACTAAAGGGAAACAGGGTATCTGCAGCAGTGAACTGCTATATCTTGTCTTTACTCCTTTTGTTTTCATATTTAATTCATCTCTGTTTGTCAAACCACTAAGTTACAGGACATACAAGGAAACAACATATACACACACACAGAAAGGAAGGGTATCCAACCATAGAAAATCTGCCTCAAGCAACTCTGTCTGATCCATGCAAGCATGGAAAAGTGGATGTTAAAATGTTGAAATGTTTATGATTATATATATATATGTGTGTGTGTGTTTGAGGTGTTTGGAAACTTTACAATACACTTTATTCTTTCACTTGTAAGCCATCTTATAAATGATTAAAAACAAAAAACATCCTCAAGAAAGAATTAAGCCCCTCCACGACCACCACCACCACCACCACCACAATCATTGGCTTGCTCACATCCCCCTCCCCCCACATTCTTATTACCAGTTATTCCAGATTATGTTAGATGATGATATATTTCTTCCAACTCTTATTCAGATCTATCCCAGATGCTTCTTATTACCATTACTAAAACAAAATACAAAATAACAAAGCATCTTATTGAATATTTAATGATTTCTGGGAGGAAAATCCATTTTTTTTTCCTTAATATTTAGAAAAAAAATTTTATTTATTTTTTTGCAGTTTTAGTTCTGGATTTTATTAAATATTTCTTTTCTGTTCTTAATTTTTTTTCTTTTCAGTATTCTATAATCAATTTTTTTTTTCATCTTTAACTACATTCAAGGATTCAAATACAAAATCCCTTGAAGGGCATTTTCTTTTATTTTTTTTTTTTTTTTAATTTTTTTACTTCTATTTCAATGCGTTTTTATTGATAATATACTCATGCAAACATATGTTAAAAAAGCTTAGCATATAACCACATATGCATACATGTTCACTCACAGAATACCACACATATATACACACGCACAAGCATATCCCAAAATGCACATTCATGCAAACAAACAGGTGTATATAAATATATTAGCTGTTAAACATGAAATATATATGTGTATACATGTGTATACATGTTTTAACTGATTGCCAAACATGCTCACACATGGAAACAAACAGATACTAAGATGCATCTACATCTACATATACACAAACAAATACTAAAGGATATTGACAAATAATACACAAACATACACACAGTGCAGTAGATTCACACTTGTGCATGCACACACATACAGGTTCATCATACACTCGCATACAAAGGTGCACTAAAATATACACATATAAATACATAGACATTAGCACAGTAAAAACATACAAAGTCACACATTGCCACTTGTACACACACACACACACACACACACACACACGCGCGCGCGCACGTGCATACACAGTAAAATATATACACATAAGCACAAACATATTTAAACATATTAACTCTTTAATACAACACATACACAGTCAGTCACAAATTCACACACATTCTCTCTAGCACATTAATATATAAAAAGATATACATATAGATGCAGGCATGACTGTGTGACAAGAAGTTTGCTTCCCAACCACATAATTCTGGGTTCAATCCCATTATATGGCACCTTGGGCAAATGTCTTCCACTATAGCCTCAGGCTGACCAAAGCCGTGTGAGTATATTTGATAGACAGAAACTGAAAGAAGCCTGTTGAGTGTGTGTGTGTGTGTGTGTGTATCTCATTATCATCATCATCGTTTAACGTCCGCTTTCCATGCTAGCATGGGTTGGATGATTTGACTGAGGTCAGGTGAACCAGATGATTGCACCAGGCTCCACTCTGATCTGGCAGAGTTTCTACAGCTGGATGCCCTTCCTAACGCCAACCACTCCGATAGTGTAGTGGGTGCTTTTACGTGCCACCGGCACAAGGGCCAGTCAGGCGGTACTGGCAACGGCCATGCTCAAAATGGTGTTTTTCACGTGCCACCTGCACAGGAGCCAGTCCAGCGGCACTGGCAACGACTTCACTCGAATGTTTTTTTACATGCCACCAGCACAAGTGCCTGTAAGGCAATGCTGGTAAAAATCATGCTCAAATGGTACTATTTACGTGCCACTGGCACAGAAGGCAGACAGCTGCTCTGGCAATGATCACGCTCAGACGGTGCTCTTAGCGCTCCACTGGCACAGGTATCAGTCATCGAATTTGGTTCAATTATGATTTCGATTTTGATTTCACTTGCCCCAACAGGTCTTCGCAAGCAGAGTTTAGTGTCCAATGAAGGAAAGGTTGGCATGGGAGTCGTCAAATTTGTTTCGATATCAATTTCGATTTCACTTCCAACTGTAGTGAATTGACTCATTATCCAACTGTTGTTATTCATTTATTTATTTATTATTCACCTTACTTGGTCCCTGCTACTTGTGTAGATCCAAAGTATATTTTATTCTTTATAACAAGCACTTAGGCTCTAACACAGAGGGGACAATACAAGGACACACACAACACCACAGTGGGGACAAAAACATAAAACGGATGACATGAAATATATAAAATGTATAAAATTAATGATAATGAAATGACTGTATTGAGCCCCACTCCCAAGCAGTACCATTTTAAATGTTTTTAAATACAGTTTTTAATCGGGTTTTTTTTTTCCACTTTTTCTCTCTATTAGCATCATATTTATATTCCAAAGTATATTATAGACCATACATTTAGTGCAATGTGCATTTCGTGATTAGCCTCAAGGCTCATGATATACTGAGTCAGGTACAGTTAATCATTTACATAAACTGAATATTTTTCTACCCAACCTGGTGCCTTGCCATTTAAGTGCCTTATTCAAATCCTAATTTATATATATATATATATATAATATTAGGGACAAAATCCAAAATTACAGGTAAAATCTCAATTAAAATCAATTTATAAAAAATTAAAATTAAAATTAAATTGAGCTTTATAGATTAAAATATATATAAAAATATATAGTTTTAGGGAAAGGAACCAAGTTTCAAAAACTCATCGTGATAGTGGATTTTCATCAATGAGTTCTTGAAACTTGATATTTTTCCCTAAAACTATATATTTATATATATATATATATATATATGGCAGGAAGCAGGGTGTCAAAGGATATAAACAATGGCAAGAAAACTGAAAAAACTGGTGCTCTTGCAGTATTTGTTTTGCACTGCATTACAGATACTCCCTTATCACTTCTTCCATTAAAAATGTACTGAACTAACGATTGACACACTGGGAACCTGTGACTAATGATGCCATTGTTGGCAAATTGTGATAGCAAATTTTTTTGGTTCATAAAAAGTGTTTGTGTCAGTATCTTTTAATATATGTATGTATGTACGTACGTACGTATGTATGTATGTCTTTTATTAGGTGTGTGTATTTTAAATGTATGGATCGACAGAGCTTTTTCTCTGTATGTGTGAATATATTCACGTGTATAAGTAATGTAGTGGTTTTAATAAATGTTTGTATAATTTGTCTTTGCAGCTGATTTAAAAATGTGTTTCTGTAGAAATAGATATGTAACTGCATTAAGTTGCTACTGTAATGTATGTATATATGATGGTCAAATATGTGTGTGTGTCTATATATATATATATATATATATATATATATATACATACATATGTATCAGCATCATTATGTACATGTTACTAAAAGTATATTTGTGTATATTTTGCTGTACATGTCAATGTTTTTTGGCTTGTATATGTGTATTTTGCTTTAGTAATACTGTCTGTATATAAAGGCATATGTTTTAGAAAAGTGTGTGTGTGTGTGTGTGTGTGTGTCTGTTTTAGTGAAAGTATGTATGTGCATATACAATGTATTTTAATGTGGGTGTTTATGCATGTTTCAAATAATGTGTGTATGTGTATTTAAGTGTATATCAATATAATACACCACATGTGTGTGTGTAAGATCACTTGTCAAGAAATTTATTTTTAAACTGCTTACTCAGCAAATTTTAGCTTTGTATAATCTACTGACCAAACTCCTAAATGCTTGATTCCCAAACTTTTTCATAGTTCCCCTCCTATTCCACCCTATCCCCCCCCCCACCTCAAAATCATGATTCCCACTAATTTTAAACTTCCCTTCCCAATCTACCACTTTGGTTGAGAACTGTAACTGATGTGTTGGTAGGGGGCAGGGCTTGTTCTTGTCTGTCATATGCCTTCTGTTCTTTAACCCTCTTTTTCTTCCTATCCAAAACCCTTCTCTGTCACCCACCCACTTCAATAAACTTTCATCATACTTTCTCCACTGCCTCTCTTCAGGTCTCTCTCATTCTCTCCCCGCTTCTGCTTTTACTACTGCTACAAACATTGCTCTCTCTCTCTCCAACTGTCTGTCTGTCTCTCTCTCTCTCTCCAACTGTCTGTCTGTCTCTCTCTCTCTCTCTTTCTAAGTGAGTTAGTGGTGGTGGAGGGTTTGGAGATCCCTCAACTTGCTACCACTAGCACCCTTGGCATATTTAAAACTTTAACTGGACCTTTATCTCTTTCTCTTTCTTCTTCCCATTCCTTCAGCCTTTTTGTAATCCCTTTGGTGTTTTAACTACCACCATTACAAAACATCATCATCATCATCATCACCATCATCGTTGTGTCTGAACAAAACCGCCCAAATTATTCTCTCTTTCAATGTCACAGCAAAGAATACTTTAAGTCTTTCCTCTCTCTCTTTCTCTCTCTCTTTCTCTCTCTCTCTCTCTCTCTCTCTCTCTCTCTCTCTCTCTCTCTCTCTCTCAAAATTGTATCATTTATATACACATGGACTTCAAACTTTAGCATTATTGAGGTGGTGAGCTGGTAGAATCATTGGCATGGAAGACAAAACACTTAGAAGCATTTTGTCAGTCTATACATTCTAAGTTCAGATTCCGCCAAGGTCAACTTTGCTTGTCATCTTTTTGGGGTCAGTAAAATGATTAGCGTCAATGTAATCAACTACCTGCTCCTCCCAAATTTTCAGGCTTTGTTCCTACAGTAGAAAGAATTATTATTATTGTTGCTGTCTGCTTAGGTATTTCGTAGTTTAGAAAGATTTTACCATCATTAATCCATCCCCAGTAATTCCTGGTGAGGATTATTGTAGCAAGGACAGCAGACGATGTAGATATCAGTAGATACTTATCAGCTTTGATTGTCAGCATTATAGATGTTCAATCAACAGAATTACCAAGTAATTGAATAAACAAATTAGTGGCAGATTATTCCACAGACATCATAATAATCATCATTAACAACAACATTTACTGTATCTTAATGTGTATAAGAAACCCCCTAATTTTTGGGGCCTAAAATTTGGAAAAATGGTTTTGTAAGGGATTATAATATTGCCAATGTATAATGAACTTCCATATTCTTTAAACCTAATTTTTGACAAAAAAGGGTTCCTTACACATGTTAAAATGTGGTAACATTTAACTTCCATGTTAGTTTCGGTTGGGGTTCAACATGATCTGATGAGTTAGAGGACTGCATCATGTGCCAGTGTATATTTTTGTGCGGTTTCAGCAGTTTGATGCCTCTTCTAACACTAGACATTATCATCATTTAATGTTTGGTTTCCATACTGGCATGAGATAAATGGTGCAATGGAATCCCACAGGTTTATGGCACAAAAGAAATTACTTTAAACTTGCTAAAATAATATTCAGGATGCCTTTATCTCTACTAGTATAGATGCAGATGTGTTACTTAAGATTTATTTTGAGGATCTGATCAAAGAATTTGCAATTCAAAAAGTAGGAGGAACCTTTTCAAATATAAATAAAGTGGAAGTATACAAAAATAAACATCATTTTCCCTCATACTGTTTTGTTTCATTTTGAAAAATAAAAAAATAATTTTATAGTTTGTTATTGGTTATATTTTGAATTACATAATCTTTTATGAAGGCCCCGCAAACTTTTAAGTGCTTAGGGCCTCGATAGGTCTTAATCCAGCCCTGTCCCTTTATATTTTGTGTGCCAATCCTTAATGGTTATCAACTTGACTTTTCATCCTTCTGGGATTAATAAAATAAAATACTTTTCAGGGACTAGGATTAATGTAAAGTCTGTACCATTGGTACTCAACCAGGGTCCATATAAGTATTGGTAGGGCCCACACAAGCAAAATAGTAAATTGGGGAGCCACAGTAGTATTTTAAGGATATCATCATCATCATCATCGTTTAACGTCCGCTTTCCATGCTAGCATGGGTTGGACGATTTGACTGAGAACTGGTGAAACAGATGGCCATGAAAAAAAAAAATGTGTTAAATGTATTTATTGCAAGAAAAAGCTAAGTTTCCTTCTCTAATGTTTTACGTAGTTCAACGTGTTTCCAGCAACTGAAACCTGTTCTCTCAGGGAACACTATTGCAAACCTATACAAATGAATGTATGGAAAATAAAATAGGAATTTTGGAAGAAGTGTCTATAAAACTAGCTTTTAATCATAGAATGGCTATGGTGGTCCACCAGAATGATATAGTAATCAAAGGGGTCCACAAGTAAAAAAGTGGTTGAGAACCACTGGTCTATACCCTCATTTCTTCACAAAATGTTCAACTTTGCTCGTATAATTAGAGACGATTTTAATCAAGTGTTCTGAGGAAACATTATTTTTTATCTTATTGGTTGGCAGTAGTTTTCAATAGAATAAGTTGCAATCAAATATTAGGACTTATATAATCAAATATACACACTCTCCAAAATGTATGACCTTCTGACCAAGTCAGCGGTTGATTGTATCTTTCATCTTTTGAGTTATTGGTGGTGGTGAGGGTGGAAATAAAGACGACATTTAAGAATTGGAGCTCATTTACTCAATTTACTGATGATAAAAAAGAAAGTATTCTGACCATGACCATCCTGTATGTTTTTTTTATATAGCCTATCAAGGAATATATTATTCAATGTAGCTTGTTTTTTTTTATTTTTAAGATGGATAGGTTTCATTTGAGGGAGATTATACTGCTACTTCTAACAGGTCAAATAACTGAAAATGTTTCCTTTTGTAGACTTTTATTTTTAGAATTTTATCATTCACATTCTGTGAACCCACCTGAAACCAACTTTGCTTCCACAATGCAAACTTCCTGTTTTGAAGTGATGTGAACTAAAACCTTCCAACAAAAATTCATCTTAATTTATGTTCCAAGCATTATCTGACTTATATAAAGTCAAATTACAACAAGTATATAGTCCATTTTTTGTTATTTTCAATAATAATTGAAACAAAGACAGTGTACTTTAATAGAAATATACTAGCCAGAGCCTGTTAAGACTGACTGATTTGCTAACAAGTCAATGACTGAAAACAAATAATTTTTAATTCCTAGTAACTAATACTCTATTCTGCTGTTCATAGCATCATTATATTTTCTCTTCTTATTTTACTCATCTGTTTTACTCTTTGCAAACCTACTGTAACTGGAAAACAAGCAGAATTATGTATTAATGGATTTTTGTTTCATATTTTTTTTTTTTTTTACTTACGCAGATGTGGTTCTATACAGCCAAGTGATAAACTTTTAGCCATCAATGATATTCGAATGGAGCCTTGTTGTGCAGATGAGGCTGCTAATTTGTTGGAGACTGCAGATGATATCATTGTACTAAAACTTCGAAGAGACGATCCATATGGAGGTAATGAATAAATACATAATTGAATACTAAAAGCAATACAGCATGGGATATGAAAAAATTAATATTCACACTCACATGTATTTAATTAAAAGATGAATAAACATTGTGTTTGATATTTTGAAATGCTTTATCATCAGTGCAGGAGTGACTGTGTGGTAAATAGCTTGCTTACCAACCACATGGTTCTGGGTTCAGTCCCACTGCGTGGCACCTTGGGCAAGTGACATTGTAGTCGTGGCTGATGCTAGTGTCACATAATTGGCACCCATGCTGGTGGCATGTAAAAAGCACCTTTTGTGTGTTGGGTCTCACAGAGGTAAAGTGTCTGATGCCAGTGGCACCTGAATAGCTCCTTTCGAGTGTTGGGCCTCACAGGGGCAATGACCGAGACCTTTGGCATTATGTCATGCTTGAGAAGAAGACCCATCAAGCCAAGTAAAATCACAGTCATGGCAGATAGTAATGTCACACAAATGGCACCTGTGCCAGTGGCACATAAAAGTACCCATTACACTCTTGAAGTGGTTGGCGTTAGGAAGGACATCCAGCCATAGAAACCGTTCCAAATCAAACTGGAGTGTGGTGCAACCTTCCAGTTTGCCAGCCCTGGTCAAACTGTCCAACCCATGCCAGCATGGACAACAGACGTTAATTGATGATCTATCTATCTTTCTATCTATGTATAAAAATGTATATCATCATTGTCATCTTTCAATATCTATCTTCCATGGTGGCAGGGATTGGACTGTTTGTCAGGTTGGAGAACTGCCTTATGTTCCAATGTCTTCTTTGGCTGGGTT
>NC_068981.1:22913052-22923079 GCF_001194135.2 Octopus bimaculoides
ATATATATATATATATATATATATATATATATATATATATATATAGATAGATAGATAGATAGATAGATAGATAGATAGATAGATAGAAGGGGAGAGAGAGGGGAGAAAAGACAGAAAACTGGATTGATAAATCACTCAACAGCTGGCTGATATATAAGGATATTGTGTGTCAGTGTATTTAAAGAAAAGAAATGATATTGTAGATATCATTTTTACATCTACTTCATCTATATTGGCATGAGTTAGATAACACGTTTTTTAGACATTGGATGTCTGCATGCATATATAAATCAGGGGACAGGATTAATGACACCGGGATTGTGCCAAATTAAATCTTTTTGTAGGTGATAGGTCTTGTTCTGTTGAATTAAAAAAAAAACCTGGTCTACTCATGCCAATGTGGAAAAGCAGATTGGAGACAAAGTTGATGATGATGATGGAATTATGGATATATATGCTTGCATGATAGGTAAATAAATATGTCAGTAGATATGATAGGGTGATCGATAAATGTAAGAGATAATCAAGTGGTTGTGATATGTAGACAGCTGCATTGAAAGCTAGTCTATCAAGTAGATGGGTGTATAAAAATAGAAGTATAGATATATATATGGTTGAGTAGATCAATAGATAAATGCCTTCTCAGATGTTCTACAAAATATCATATTGATAAGTCATTTGAATTTTCTTTCTGGCATCTCTTCAATTTATTCTTTGCAGATGAAGATTCTGAAGACTGTGTGACATATACTGTTGAGTTACAGAAACGTGGTGGAATTCTTGGAATTACAATATCTGGCACTGATAATCCTATGGATCCTATTACCATTTCTGGTTTAACAGAAGGTGGATTAGCAGAAAGGTAAGTCTAAATACCAATGGTTTTCTGTTGTTTTGTTTTTATTCAATCTTTCATATGTCAGATAAACCCTTGTATATTATAACAGGATTATCTTCAATTGTTATGAAATGTCTTGCTTCTTTATTAAATCTTGTTTTAACATTTCAGTACAGAATCAAGCAACATTATGTAAATACTTCGTTGACAGCCCAATACTTCGCATATAGTTATATCTTCATTTCTTTTTTACCTTATATATATATATATATATAAATACTATCAACAAATTTTAGCACATTTGCCAATAAAATATGTATTGCTTAAATTGTTATATTTATGTTGCTATTCTAAGGTCTTCCAGCAGCTGTGGAGTTGAAAGGAATTAACTTTTGGGTTTCAGGATTTACCATTTTCATTAGGAATAAATACCAACAGTGTGAAGCTGACAAGGATTGCCATATTTGATATCATAAAAGACACACTGACATATTAGATACTCTCCAATTTCAAACAGTGTATATTCAAGGAAAGAGTTTTTAATGTATTAAAACTTATGGAAGGCCTAACTTTACTTGTAGGACCCAGGGTGATATTTTGAGACATTATTTAAAAAAAAAAAGTGTCTCGTATACCACCAAATACAGTAATTAATTGACAAGATTCACAGTTAAGGTTTTCTAGCCACCATGTCCTTGAAAGAATTAACTGGTTTAATATGATAGTGTTCCTGTCCGGTTTTAGTCAGTGGTCAGTTTTTCCATTTGTAGCGTGTTGTTTGTTACCATAAATATTTCTTAGATAGCTGCCATTTATGTTGTTGTTCCCTTGAATGATATGTTGATGACAAGAACAACATATTACAATGAAAATCTGAAATACAATCCAGAAGATAAAGATGCAACAGTGGGATAGAATATCTTTGAAATGTCATTATAGTAAAACAAAAACAATACAAATGATAGTGATGGGAAGGAGTAAGAGGTCGTTAACTCATCATCATCGTTATCATCATTGTCATCATCTTTCACTTCTTTATTATCATCTTTATCCATATAGACTTTTTATTCCTCTGTTGGCATTACTTTGACAGGATCTGTAGGATGACAAATTGCAAGTCAATTTGATCCCACATTTTGTCTGTGAAACTCATTATCCTGAAATTTAAACTTCCAACTTACTTCCTTCCAGTCTCCCCTAACCTTCAGTATTTTTCACTGCTAGCTCCCTGGAGAATTCTTTAGACAGACTGAACCTACCCTGAACATTCAAATGCCCATATCACCTTTATCTTTTACAAACATTATCAAATTTTAAAAACAACCAATATGATCTGGGGAAAAGATACAGTGAATAGATATGGAGAACAAGTTGAGAAAGAGAGAATTTCTTGTGTTTGTTTTTGGTATTTTTGAAGTTTTTTAAATATTTTGTAGTTGTTTTTTTGGTTCTGATTTGTGAATTAAAGCCTCATTTATGGACATTAAATAGCAGAAGCAGCATCACCAAAGCTGCTTTGACAGATCATAAATCATAATGGGTTGTGTTGATTCTTCTCTACTACAACCTCTCTATCAACTTTTACTACCACCACTACTTCTTGCTATTGTTGCTGTCCCCACTGCTACTACTACTACTGCTACTACTACTACATCTCACTGGGATACAATTTTAGCTAAGGGTGAAGAATCAACATACTCTGTGGAAAAATCCAGTGGTGTAACATAATCCAGGGAGGTTATCTGGTGGTGTATAAGATAATCCAAGTATTAAGGTTCACCAAAGTATTAGTTGGATAAAGTGATGCAGTGATAAAGAAGATTCAGTACCAGTTTTGTGGTAGCTGATGGGTTGTGCTTTAGACATTGTTCCATATTCTTTCTCTTGATCTAAACAAACTACTCAATATTGTTGTGTTGGGTTCAGCCATAAACACTTAGTTTCATTAGTTTATAAGCCTCAGATCAAACCTAAGCAAGCAAACACTTACGATCAAAGGCATTATTTGACTATCTCACCTTTTTATCCAATGTTGTCTTTTCCATTTTATGCCAACAGGAAATGTGAGGAAGATCTAGCTACTATTTCTAGGAGGTTGAGAAACCATGTAGTAGCCTCCTCTGTTGACGCACATATCATAGTAGTGTATTGCTAAGCTGACACAAAATACTTAGTTTTGTATGATTAGACAAAATATCTTCAGTTTCACAGACTAAAATAAAGTACTACAGGCATGAAAATAATTAAGTATTAAATCAAAATTCTTCATATAGCATACATATGAATATATCTCAAGTTTGTAGGTTTTTTTTTTTTGTTTTTTGATATCTTCACATTTTATATATATATATTTTAAATAAATATATAAAGATTATTTATCTCCATTGATTAACTAATCTCCAGAGATTAAAAGTCTTATGTAACATGTTCTAAATATTCTTTCAAGTGATGCATTTCTTTCTATGAAATATTCAATACAGTGATTCCTTGCTATATTTCACTGCAGTATTCAATATTTATTTATTCTTTTCCTGTTTCCATAACTGCATAGATAAGACTAAAACCTTATCAATCAAGGAGTGTTTAATTGATCGACTCCAATTTCTTCACTTTGATCTCCAATTATATCAACTAATTCCTATGATATTATTTGGGCTGTATCAAGGAAATGTGGAGCCTAAGTTTCAAAATTAATTGTTTGTTTTCCTAGATTAATAATTGAAGATTTTATATTGAAAATCAAAGAGAATCTAAACTACATAGAAAACCTAATCTAAATTTTATTGTTACAAAATTCTTTTCTTATATATGATTTACTTACTAAATGCACAAACACAAACATTCTTATACAGAGATGAAGCCACTATCTCCTTCACTTCTGAAGCTTTTACACAAATATACATTGGCAAGCAGCATAGACTCATCACACCAGACTCGTGTTCTATGAATAGAGATCTTCAAAAGACTTGACAACCTAAGATCATTTAGCAACACCAAGATATAACCATTAAATATACCAAGGAAACATTGTGGAAATACAAAGTCCTCCCTCCTCATGAAAAAACACAGTTAAACCCTGAGATTTGCTACAAATGCCAGGACTTCTCAATGGCTTATAATCCTTCATGATAAACTACATTTCTACAATATAGCAAATACTACATTCTAAAGCTTAAGCTTCCTGTTAAGAGCTACAAAAATACTCTAGCTTTGAACAATTGATTATTTTTTTACAAACCACAAATTCAACCCATGCTAGAGAACTGCTTGTATTTCTAGAATAGTGCAGCTATTATATGTACAAATTTATTCTTGACTTCATCCAAAGAACGGTCATCTGATTGGCAAACTTTTGCTCACCTACACACTAATTATCATCATTTTACATCTGTTTTTCCAGGTTTGCATGGATTGGATGAGCCTTCTTCTTCTTCAGCACAGTATTTCATCATTTGTTGTGGTTCTTTGTCATCTCCTTTGTGAGGTTCGGCCTCCTGAAATCAAATTTCACTACCTCTTCCTATATCTTCCTTGGTCTTCCTTTACTTCCAGATCCTTCCTCTTAAGTTGTTTGGCATTTCTTTATCCAGCTGTTATCCATCATACACCAGCTCAGTATTTCCTCTTGCACCCTATATCTGGTTCCTTTTGACACCCTGTTTTACTCTCAGCTTATTTGTGTTTGTTGTTCATGCACGCAGAGCATGCCCCACCCTCTTACTCACAAGCATGCAGTATCTCTCTTCCTCCTTCTTTGGCAACTATAACAGTTTCTGCTCCTCTGAACTAACCAGTTGTGTCCCACCTACTCAAGCCTACCTGATGCATCTGTTTCAACCAGAAATATTCCTATTATGTGTCATCTCCCTAAAACACTTCATCTAATCCATCCTGTTCAGAATTAGAACCTTTTAGAACTCCCTTGTCCCCACAAGGTTTCCCTACAGACAATCCGATAAGTATTAACCACCACCCCCACCATATGGAAGTCTCTGCAAATATTATGGGCACTACCCAACTCCATTGTCTGATTGTTAATAATATTAATAATGATAATAATAATTTCTGATTTAGGCCCAAAACCAACAATGTTGAAGGAAGGGGATTAGACTAGTACTGTATTTGATCAACACTGGAGAGATGAAAGGTAAAGTTGACTTAGGCAGAAGCTGATCTCTGAATGTAAAAACTTGGAACAACTACCACAAGGCATTTTTTCTAACGCTCTAACAATTCTGCCAGAGCATTAAGTAGCAAATTGTGTACATCATCTTAAATTCATCCTCATGCTTAACTGTTACTGTATCATCCATAACTACTTGGCTTTCCTTTAGTTCAACCTTTGTATTATGATGTATAATTTCAACGGATCACTTTAATCAATTTCATATTCTTTTCTACATAATATCTCATGCTGGAGCAAATGACACAGCAGTGGATGGGCTTAGGTTAAACAAAGTTCATGTGTTACCATTAAAGTTAAGAAACAAAGTAATTAAATAGTTTTAGAAATTATGCTATTTGCATATTTTCTTGAAGTAGATGATTTTCTGACCTTTCTAGTTGGGCATGGTGGGGTTTGAAAATCAAGATTGATCATTCATTTTTACATATGTGTACAGACCTGGGCAAAATATTTTGCCAAAGGTCCCCTATCAATGCCACTGATGTTATCTAAAGGTAAGGTCCCTGGTTTGGGCCAATATAGCTTTGTACTAATGTTGTTGCTGTTAGAATGCAAAGAGACAGAACATTGCTACAAGACATCTTGCCTTACCATCTCACAAATTCACTGCACTGAGCTGGGACTCAACAGCAAAAGGATAAAAGGCAAAATTGGCTTTGATAGGTTTGAACTCAGGATGCAAAGAGTCAGAACAAATATTGTAAAGTATTTTAACTAACACTTTGACAACTCTGCCAATTTGCCAGCATAGACAAAATCTTTGTATTGGCTTTGTAGTGTGAGCTTTTCTGAGAAACACTATTGAATATTGTGACTTATTTTTGATATGTAAACAATAGACTAAGTCATATACATAAACCAAATATATGACTTAGGGTAACTTTTACACTTGTATTAATAATATTTTGGCTGGGTAAGTTATGATTCATAGTCCAAAACATTTAACACATGATTCATTAATTTTGATGATGAGCTGAAATTATGTTTTCTGAAGTCTATCTTCAGCTTACAGTTGAGATTTTCTTTAATTCAAACAAAACAGTCAAAATATTTCACCAATATTCTACTGACTTCTTATAATTGTCCTTTGTTTCGGAGTTAGCTCATTTCATAAGAGCCATGAAGGAATGGTATTTCAGTTCCTAACATAAAGGTAAATCATATGAATATATAATCAAATGCCTGAATCATAAGGTATTAGGGAAACCAACTAAAAGGTCTGGAGAGCCTGTCTTGTCACCAGCACACACTGTTTTCCTGGCCAAAATACATTAATGATTCAGTCCACTTAGCCGTTAGTTGGTCGGCACTGAAAGCAACAGCTCTGTAAAGGTGGCAGGTCTGTTATAGCTCTTTCTATAATGGAGTCCAGTTCTATTTGCCTTAGCCATACGTAAATACTAGTAATTTTATTATTTTTTTTATTTAATTAAAAAAATTTTCATTCATTTAAAAAAGTTTTTAATTTCTTGGGATGAATCTCCATCAAATCACACCTTGCCACCTTAAAAAAGAAACTAAGGACACATTGGCCAATGTAGAACTGGATATATAAAAGCATATGATGGTCATGGCTGGAAAGCCTTTGATCATATATGTTTGCTCAATCAGAGCTGACTTGGTTGGGGTTACACAATTGATGGGTTTTTTTCATTGAAAGCTGTCACTCATGACAATAACAAATAAAACAGCTTGATTGTCTAACAACAAATGGATCATCTAAAATATAACATTTATATGATCTGAAATTACTGATCTAAAGATTATCTCAGATGGTAACATATCTTTTTGTTTGTTTTAAAAAGCCTCCAAACTTATCTATACAGCTGTGTATCTATGTGCTTCATTACAAAATATTCTCTTTTTTTAAAATTATATTTTACTCTTTCTGTCTTAATAATGTTCTTTCTTTTAATATGAAGACTTAAAACACAATTGTTTGTTTTGTCTGGCATTGTTACAACTAGTCTAATATTTATGATAATATATGCATGAGGTGTTTTTAGAAAATTAGTTTTCTAAATTAGTTAATTAGTAATTGAAATATATTTCAACTAATATTTTTTTCAACAGTATAATACTAACTTTAAAAAAAAAATGGCTGGTAGAAAAGATTTTCTGCAAATATTTATCCCTAAATTATATTCAATTCTTGCTGGTATGCTTGTATCAAATACTTATGTTTATATTTCATGCCATCTGAAAGGGATGCGTAAGTATCCATTATCGCAGTTCTATGCAATCCTTTTCAACCAATCATTAGCTGCGTCCAGCTTATAACTCCCATAATTCCACATTCCTAAATATGCATTCAGAGAGGCTGCTGTACATTGGCTAAAACTTTCATATCATCATCATCACATGCATGTTGACTTCTCATGCCAAACGCTTGCATTCATTCCTTCCCCAAATCCTGCTTGTTTATTTGTTAATAGTAATATAGTAATATTAGTGAAAGTATTTAATAGTATGAGACTGTTGTTTACTCTCTGAATTTATTTCATCATCATTTATATATAATAATAATGTATACATGCGATCATAGTATGCATTTGTGTGAGGGTGTGTGTGTATGTATATATATATATATACATATATATACTCACACACACATTCACACTCATATTATGCTTTTACAAGATGGGTGATGGTAACTTCAAAGTTTCACCCTGCTAACTTTTGTTGGACAGTACAATAAATGCTAGTGGACCAAAACTTTAAAGTCACTGTCACCCCTCTTCTTGTAAAAGTATAGTAAATATGTACTCTACAAAAAAGTATTGAGTAATTCTTCAGCTTAATGTTAAACTGTTTTATTACAACTAAACATAAAACAAATATTGATATATATATATATATATATATATATATATATATATATATATATATATATATACAGTAATAGGATGAATTCTATTATAAGAATTTATCAAATAGCTAGCGTGAAAAAAACCTCATAAGGGAAAAATCCATCAGTTATTCCCCAAAATATATTTATTTATTTATTTTGCCCTTATATATATATATATATATATATATATAGACGAATTTACGAAAAAAACAACAGATGAAGAGAGGTGGTGTAAACAACAAATGGATGTATTAGTTTAACGCTCGGGAATAGAGAAAGTCTTTGACGTTTCAAGCCTACGCTCTTCAACTGAAAAGAATACAGAAAGAAACAAGGAGAAAAAAAATATAAATGTAGTGGTATATATATATATATGTATGCATGTATACACAGACACATAGAAATTAAGTTATATCTGTGATTTCAATATTTGCAATGGTAAATTGCCTGAGGGCTGCATTCTCTCAACAATGCCAAAGTATGACAAACAATAACCAAAAATTTTGCTTGACTTCATTGAAATGCTGTTCAGGAAATGTGATTTTCAAACTGACTAGAGGCAGAGACAGTAAAGGTCTTTGCTTTAAAAATAATGCAGAATAGATGCATAGTGTAACAGTACAACATTTGTTTTCTCTGACCATAGTTGAATTAACAGTGTGTGAGCTAAAAGAACATGCAATTCAGTACTCCAACTTTGTCCAACTTTCATAAATTCTCTGGAAATCAATTGAAAAAGAGGATCTGGGAGCTGTTCTGGCTTAATCCTTTAGCATATATTCCTACCTGTTTTTGTATTTAAACCAGCCAGGTCTAGCTTTTGCATCTATCCTACAATGTCATTCTTAAGATATACACACCATTTATAGTAAGATCTCCAGAAAACTGAAAGAAGGGCATATTTTTAACAATAAAAACAGAATCAAAGCAGAGCAACAGCACCCGTTGAAAAGCAAAAGCTCCACAATTTTGAGTTGAGTGCATCAGGGACATTGCTGTTTGTTATAGCTCACACATTGGTGCAATTATTAAAATGTTCCTTCACCTTAATTATTTAATGTCTAAATACCTGAGATGAGTTACTCTTTTACTTGTTTCAGTCATTTGACTGCGGCCATGCTGAAGCACTGCCTTTAGTCGAGCAAATCGACCCCAGGACTTATTCTTTGTAAGCCTAGTATTTATTCTATTGGTCTCTTTGCCAAACCGCTAAGTTATGGGAACATAAACACACCAGCATCGGTTGTCAAGCGATGTTGGGGGGACAAACACAGACACACAAACACACACATATATATACATATACATATATACGACGGGCTTCTTTCAGTTTCCGTCTACCAAATCCACTCACAAGGCTTTGATCGGCCCAAAGCTATAGTAGAAGACACTTGCCCAAGGTGCCATGCAGTGGGACTGAACCCGGAACCATGTGGTTGGTAAGCAAGCTACTTACCACACAGCCACTCCTGTGCCTAGTTGTTAATACAATTATAATTTTTCAAATTATTAACTTCATCCATAGAGATGAAACACTTTTATAATATTTATTCTTACCTTGTTTCAAACAGTTTAATTTCCAGACTCCAGATATGTACATAGCACCAGACTGGATTCAAACCAGAAACCATTATTTTCAAAATTAAATTTTAAAATATTCTTATCCACTACCACTACTGATGCATGTACATTAATATTACCAGTATAGGTTATTTAAACTTATTTTCCAGTACAGCAGTCATAGCAGGCTGATGTCAACACTAGGCTTACTGAGCGAGTTTTCAACAAGTGCTATAAGTATAATTAAGTAAAATATTGTTCGAAGCAACATAGCTTACAGAGAACTGCAACTAAAAGTAGAAAAAAAATCAATGAACAGTATACATAGCATTTGCTGAATAAACTTATTAATAAGCCTAGTACTGACAGAGTATGAGATGTTTTGGCGTCACTGATTGGAGGCTGACTTATTTGACATAGGACCTTTTAATGATTCTCTTATTCTTCCACCCCACTCTTTCTTTCACTCCCTGTCTTTATGTGTGGGAACATATTTCTTTATGTATACATGAAGAGGGTAAGTGTTTATGTCAGTTGTGTTTAGTTGATAAATTGTAATGTCTCTATTTCTCTTTCCCTCCCTCCCTCCCTC
>NC_068981.1:22923170-22924390 GCF_001194135.2 Octopus bimaculoides
TCTGTTTCCCTCCCTCTCTGTCTCCCCCCTCTCTGCCTCCCTGCCTGCCTCCCTCCTTCTCTCTCTATCTCTCTCTCCCACATTCCTATCTGAATGTATATATATTTCTTTATGTATGTGTGTTTGCCTCTAGTGCCTGTCACCAAAACAATCTGAATGTCCAGTCAACCTCGCCAAATCACCAGCATTCAATAACAGCCACACTCAATCGTCTCGTTCCGGTGCTGATTTTTATGGCAGTTAACTCGAAATAAGCCAAAAAGATGTAGCATTGAATATACACGCATCAGTAGCAGAGTGGATAAAATTGTCATTTTTCTGAGTTTAGAAATAATGGCTTTTAATTCAAATCCAGTTTCATCTGTAAAGATGAGGGTGATAGTTCAATATCTTATAATTGTTTTTAGCTATACTAATGATTTGAAATTATCAAAAGTGATCAAGCAACCTGCAGAAAAGGACTCAATACCATGTACTGGTAGATTGATAGAAACAACATGCATTTTAATGCCGGCTAGTTCCAAACACTGCTTTCAGTCTTGTAACATGTGTAATCTGGATACACAGGATCAAGAGGGATTAAAATTCCAGTGTCAGAGGCGGTGTGAGTGCCATGGATTAATGATTTGTAATAACGCATCATTTTATGACATTTGTTGTCAGATATTTGGATCATTCCTCCAAGCTGCAGTCTCCTCATAGTTTGAAGCTCGCTGCTGAACTGGCAACAATCCAGTCCAGTGATGATTCAGCAAAAAGATTACCTCTATCCTGTAGCTAAGTTATTTGGGAGAATTGACAGTTTTGAGAAGAGCATACATGTGTGTACGAAGGGCACACAGCCACAGAAACCAAGTTAAATGAAAAGCACTGTTGGGGCAGTGGGTCCCAATTATAAATGACTCAAACCATAATGATCCTTCACATCCATGCCTGCATATACATATATGTTACACCATTTCAAGTATATTTAGATGTTTAACTGATGATGATATAAATATGTGTGTATGTGTGTGAAACTGTTTATACAGATAGAAACAATAAGACTCTACATAGATTGAACATATTATATTCTGATAGCTAAGATCCTACAGATTATTGACTCAAGGATTAAGATTTTCCTGCAAATGAATTTTAAAAACATTCAAAATTTCATTTAATAAAAATGTAGGACTGATATAGCTTCTCAGGTATGAAGAAGTAACACACACACACAATAT
>NC_068981.1:22925600-22926043 GCF_001194135.2 Octopus bimaculoides
ATATATATATATATATATATATATATATATATATACATGCATGTGTATATATATATAACATGCATCATTACAGCAAAACAGTTCCGTATAATGAACCAATAAAACTGCCTCTACATAGTTGCTCAATCTGTTAAAAATATCAGACAAATTTTCCTCAAACTAACCTTAGAGAACACATTGGATAATGTCATCCTAATCACACAATGCCTTGGAAAATAGATGTGCTGATCATGGCTGGAACAGCTATCATCAGGTCTGCTTAGGGGCTAAATGAGAACATACTATGTGTAGTGTAGCTTGAATTATAGATCATATTGAGGGGTTTTAGCTGTTAGTGGCTTTTAACCATAAATAGTTTATTCATAATATTCATGTTTTTCTCTTTTGTATTAAAATGCTTTTTTCTTTTTCTTTTTTTTTTTTTTTTTTTTTTTTTTTTTTTT
>NC_068981.1:22926171-22932747 GCF_001194135.2 Octopus bimaculoides
TTTTCCTTTAAATATTTTAATCTAATGGTATAAAATCAGTACATAGATTTATTATTATTATTATTATTATTATTATTATTATTATCATTATTATTATTATTATTATTATTATTATTATTATTATTATTATTATTATTATTTCCCAAAAACTAATGGCATGATTAATACACATAACATTCCTGGTACATTCACAGTTTATCTCTAGAATTAGTATATATCATTTTCTGATAATATGAAATTTTTACATTTTACATCAAATTCATAAAAATTTACACCATCATTATTCCATAAATTATAACCAGAATTAATAACATAATGAAACCTGCAGAATGAATTTGAGTTTGGTTGTGTTTATAATGTAATTAAGAATATATATCAAAAGATTTAAATATGATATAAATCTTCATGATATAGCCATATCATTGTTTGTAATATAATACAATTGTGATATCTGAAGTTTTGCACATGGCATTAATCCAACTCTTGATATCCAGTGTTTTTTTGTCTTTTATCCCTTTATTATACATTTTATCCCTTTATTATACATTATACATTTATTATATATTCTTATTCACAGTATATTTAGGCCTTTAATATGCAATGTTTATGAATATTTTTTTGTAAATTATGAGTTTATGATATCCAAAGTTCCCGATATATACCTACATTCACTACTTAGAATATCCACATAAAGAAAGGCTTTCATATGCATGTAAAATTATATTTAAAAAAAAAAAGATTGTGAGACAATGCTGTAAAAAAAATCAAGCCAAAACTAATAATGCAATGTTTTATTTCTTTATACATACACACACATTATATATATATATATATATATATATATTACATTAGAAAAGTATGTTTAAAACTGGTCAGAGATAATCACAATTATACTGTGACGTCTTTACAAGTTCATAAACCAACCATCTCTATCTCATCTAAAAGATATAGGATAGATAACTTTCATTCACGATACGGTTCAACATTCCATTAATAATAATATCTGATCTGTGAACACCATAAGCTTATTTATACTGTATTACAATATATGATGTATGAATACATCGTGTGGTTCAAAAAGATTTCATGATTAAAAACAAACACATGGAATAGTCATTCTGTTATTCTAAGTACGTTTTATCTTATGGAATATTATCAGATTTTATTTATGTTTGTATAGAAAATAGAAAAACTGCAGGAATAGTGTAGTATTCATAGATTAAATGTTGCTTTAACATTTGTATTTCAGTATAAATAAAAGTATAATTATGTATTTTCATATTTTTCCTCACCATGTTGAATGTTTGTAATCTTTATACAATTTTGAAATCATGGTTATTGACATATAGGTGGAACCATAGCTGTGTGGTTAAAAAGCTTGTTTTGCAACCATACTAATTCAGGTTCAGTCCCACTGCATGGCATCTTGGGCATTTGTCTTCTTACTATAGACCTGAGTTGATACATGCCTTGTGAATGAATTTGACAGGTGGAAATTGTGTGGAAGCCCATATATATATATATATGTATGTATATGCCTGTGTGTGTATGTGTTTTTGGATCTGTTTTTGTCACCCTGTGAACACTTGACAACAGGTGTTGCTTTGTTTATATTCCCAAACTTGGTGATTCAACAAACGTGACCAATAGAATAAATACCAGCCTTTAAAATAAAGTACCTAGATCAATTTGTTTGAATAAAACCCTCCAAGTCAGTGTTCCAGCATGGCTGCAGTCCAATGACTGATACATTTAGACTTCTAAGTATGGTTATGTTTAACCTGAAAACTGCATGTGTACACATGTACAAATGCATGCACATATGCAGACACTCATGTATGATTTCCTTTTTAAATCCTATAAAGTCTTATTAACCCTACCTTTTAAATTCTATTTATGACTTTCAGGCAGTTCCTGAGGCCAAAAATATTGTTTAGCCATGCACCCCATATGTAGCAAGTAGTTTATATTTTGATGTCAAATCTGCATGTATTTTCATTTTGTGGAAACAAATGAAAAAATATATGGATTATTTTCTTTTAACATCTCAAAACACAGTATGTAAATATTTATGTCTGTGTACATTGTATGTGTATACATGTGTTTGTTTATGTGTGTGTGTGTGTCATTGTTATCATTTTTACTTCCTTTTTCCATGCAGGCATGGCTTGGAGGAGTCTTAATTCCCAAAGTAGTTCTTATTCAGAGTTACTGCCCTTCTTACTTGCACATCTGTGTGCTGTGTGGATGGATGGATGGATGGATCTTTGTTGGTACTAATAAGTATTCTGTTATTCAATCAACTGATTACCTGCTTATTGAATTTGAATGTTAGTGGATGAGCATTGCACAAGATATATGTCACCATGATATGATTCCCAGTTGGAATCAACATGACACAGTGTGTGACAAGGCTGTGCCTTTAAATTACATGTGTAGTCCATCTGATGAGCTTCTATATAGTTTTTGTTGACTCAATTTTACTTGCAAAATATTGGTTAACTCAAGCAAAAGAAAATGACAAGATGTCATGTGTATATGCACACTCTCAGTTATATATCAGAAGGGGCATTTTGCTAATAAAAACACACACTGGTTGTTGTTCATTTCTTTATTGTTAATTAGTTAATTAATTGTTGGTTTGCTAAGGTCTCTCACCACACAATTGTGATCTTTTCAATATCCTGACAGTTTAAGAAGCCACCTACCATGAAACTTCAAAATAACCCTTGTCCCCTTATATATGTGTGGGATACATGTGTCTGTGTTGTACACACACACACACACATACACACACATGTATATATAATTTTTATTAGTGGAAATTGAAGTAGATAAAGTAATAATAGGTAAATATTGGGTTAAAACCTCTTTTGGATAGAAAATGAGAAATGAGAAAAGGCTGCCCATGAGATTTGAACCCACATCTTCTGTGGACATGACAGATATTCTACAATTGGACCAAAGCAACTCTTATGGATGATAGGGGAGAAGATGTACGGAATATGAAGGTCTTCTTGCATTTTCTCCTGCCAGCTGGTGTGCTGAGTGATTAAAATAAAATACCAGAGCCATTGCTTTAGGGCTTTCCAAGCCTATCAGGAATTTCGTCAGGTCGTATCGGACTCAATTTTTTTATCTTGGTAACACGAGGCAAGATTTGAACTTAGAATCCACAGCACCAAACCAAATACTACAAGGCATACCACTTGATGTTCTAACAATCCTGCTAATCCATCACCTGAGACTATTTTATCTACACTAAAAAAGATGAATGACAAAGTTTACTTCGTTGGCATTTGAACTCCGAGTGAAGAGAAGCTGAACAAATATTGCACAGTATTCAATCCAATATTCTATTAAGTCCACAACTGACCACGTTTGTATGTGTGTGTGTGTATGTGTTCGTGTATGTGTGTGTGTTGTGTGTAGATAGTGTCAGTGTGTATGCACCCTTCTCTCCATATATACGTGTGTGTATAGTAAGCTCAACTAACACGCATAGACATACATTGAAACCTATCAATATATTTCATAAACACTTGTTGTTCAAGATAAACATGTTTTGATGTTTGTTGTTGAACAGGAAAAAAATATACAAAACAAACCATCTTTTACATCGTTCTTTCTCTTTCTACACAAAATTTTCCATTTATCTTTTATTCTTTACATTTTTATTTGATTAGAACTGGTGCCATCCATGTTGGAGACAAGCTTCTGGCAATTAATGGCAACACAACCAGAGGATGTAATTTGTCTGAAGCTATAAACATGTTGCAGCTTGCTGGAGATTTAGTGACGTTAAAAATCTCTCGAACTGTAGAAAAAAGTAAGTGAAGAAATAGGTCTTTTTTTTTCTCTTTCTTTTTCGATACTAGTATCAATATGTAGTGGAACTTCTGGGTGGTGAATTAGTTGGTTAGTTAGCATCTATTTATTCCATTCCATGTGCTTCATTCTAGTCTATTATAATGCCAGTCCAGGACTCTAGGTAGTAATATATCACTGTATTATACCAGTTAAAGAAAAGATAAATAGCTGAAGAGTTTAATAGTTCTTATATAAAAATGTCTCTATGCAAGCATCATTTGAGAATGTTTGAGGAATTCTTATATATTTCCATATATTATTTTGATTTTGTATTTGGTTTGTAAGATTCTTGATGTGAACTTATGCATTGAGACATATTCTGTTGTATCACAGGAGGGCCATTATTATGCCAATAATAACACACACACTTCTTTATTTTTACTTATCAATTGGTTAAATATTTAACCAATTAACTAATCGATTGTTTGATTAGTCATTCAGTCAGTTAGTCAATCAATTAGCTAAGTCTGTCAAAGTCCTTTCATCATTTGCAATCTTATAAATGATATGCTTTCTCTAAACCAGATCAACTTCAGGTCAATCTGTTTCAGGCAGGCAAATATATTTATCATAGAAAGAGTAGACAGATCTTTGGAAGTTGAGTCTGTGATACTTGTCTGATTCTTTATTGAGTTGTTTCCTTTAGTTTACTCCTCATACTTGCAATTCCTGTAAAGAGTTAAACATGTTGAAGAAGGATTGATTGTGTTTACAGTTTGATTGTATTACAATAAATCATGAGATGTTGTCTTAAATGTGCAAGAATGGCTATGCGGTTAAAAAGCTTGCTTTGTAACCACATGGTCTCCGGTACAGGCCCACTGTGTGATACCTTGGGATAGTGCTGTTTACCATAACCTTTGGCCAACCAAAACCTTGTGAGTGAATTCGGTAGACAGAAACTGCATCGAAGCCTATCATGTGTGTGTGAGCATGCATCTTGGTATTTGTCTCCCACCACCACTTGGCAACTGATGTTGGTTTGTTTACATCCCTGGAACGTAGTGTTTCAGCAAAAGAGGCCTGTAGAATAAGCGCCAGACAGTATTCCCACTATTCAGTATCACACAGTATTCCCACTATAACAGGAATAGGTTGGACGTCATCCCTGCTGGATTCCTGGTAGAGTAGGTAATGAATAACATGTGTAGTAAAAGAATATGGAACTATTTTTATGCTCAGGAGCGCAAGTGGAGGGTAAAGTTAGACACAAGGGCCCAGGTCTGAGAAAGCCAGAAAATAAATACAAGGATCGAGTTGTTTATCTGAATACTTCAAGGCAGTGCCCCAGCATGGCCACGATCCAATGACAGACAGATAAAAGATAAAAGGTTAATATAATAAAGAATTTCTGTGCATGGGTTTTCATTTATATTTTCGTAAAAATTCTGTACATTAAACTTAGCAATACTTAATTGTATTAAAAACATTTTTGCATTCATCTTTTTTAAATATCTTATTACTTTTAATTCTTACTTATATATTTATCTATCTATTATTTTAAAGCTACAACAAAGAAAAGGTTTGAAAATGGCAAGAGAGGTTATTCCGTAAGTATTTTTGATTTACAGTTATTTTACTTCGAAAAGTATCCCTTCTTTAATTGTGAATGAAACGTGTTAAGAAATACAGGGTTTTACAGTTCCCTGAACAATATGGAGGTTTCTGCTGGCAGAATTATTAAAGCATTGGTCAAAATGCTTGCAATATTTCTTTTGGCTCTTTAAGTTCTTGGGGTCAATAGAATAGAGTTCCAGTCAGATAGAAGGGTTGATGTTATCAAGTTACCCCTCTTCTTAAAGTCGCTGACCTCATGTCAAAGTTTGAAACCATGAGGCAACAAGCTAACAGAATTATTACCACATTAGACAAAATGCCTTGTGGTATTACTTTCGGCTCTGTATCATCTGGGTTCAAATCCCAGTGGGGTCAGCTTTGTTTTATATCTTTTCAGGATCGACGAAATAAAATACCAGTCAAGAAGCAGGGTTGATGGTATTAACTGACTCCCTCCCCTCAAACCTACTGGCAATCTTGTGTCAAATTTTGAAACGGTAGAGCTGTGAGCTGACATAATTACTGGTGCATTGGACATAATAATGCCTTGTTGTCTTTCTTTTGGCACTTTACATTCTAGGATCAAATCCCATTGAGGTCAACTTTCCTTTTCATTTATTTGAAATCCATGAAATAAAGTGTATCATGTATTGGGATCTATGTAATTGACTAACCACCTCCTCCTAAAAATTGCTAGCCTTGCGCCAAAATTTGAAACAATCATTATTAAGGTAGCAAGGTGGCGGAATTGTTAAGACACCGGACGAAATGCTTAATGGCATTTTGTCTGTCTTTACATTCTGAGTCCAAATTTTGCTGCAGTTGACTTCACCTTTCAGTCTTTTGGGGATTGATAAAATATGTACCAGTTAAGTATTGAGGCTGATGTAATCGACTAGCCCCCTCCCTTGAAATTTCAGGCTTTGATCATTATTATTATTATTATTATTATTATTATTATTATTATTATTATTATTATCATTACTATTATTATTATTATTATTATTATTATTATCATTACTATTATTATTATTATTATTATTATTATCATTACTATTATTATTATTATTATTACTAAGGCAGTGAGCTGGCAGAATTGTTAACATGCCTGGAAAAATGCTTATCTGCATCTTGTCATCTTCACGTTCT
>NC_068981.1:22932898-22938509 GCF_001194135.2 Octopus bimaculoides
TTCAGGCCTTGTGCCTGCCTATAGTAGAAAGGATTATTATGATTATTATTATTATTATTATTATTATTATTATTATTATTATTATTAAGACTGCGAGCTGGTGGAATCATTGCTGCACTGGACAAAATGCTTAGCAGCATTTCCTCTGGACTTATGATACAAGTTCAAATGTTGCCGAGGTTATTTTGCCTTTCATCTTTTGTAAATAAGTACCAGTTGAGTACTGGGGCTGATGTAATCAACTTACTCTCACCCTTGAACTTGGTGGCCTTGTGCCAAAATTTGAAACCATCATCATCATCATCATCCTCGTCATTATTATTTTTATGACAAGCAGGTAGGAATGGTAGAATTGGTAGAGCAACAGACACCATCCTTTGCAGTATATAGTTATTTGTCTTTACATTCTGAATATGAATTTCACCAAAAGTTGACTTTGCGTTTTTGCCTTTTATGGGTTGAGAAAATAAGTACCAGACAAATACTATAGTCAATATCAACTGTCCTTTACTCACAAAATGTGTAGCCTTGTGCTTATATCATAAATCATCGTCATCCTCAGTGTCGTTATTAAGGTCGTTGCCAGTGCCGCTGGACTGGCTCCTGTGCAGGTGGCATGTAAAAAATACAATTTGAGCGTGGCCGTTGCCAGTACCGCCTGACTGGCCCTCGTGCCGGTGGCACGTAAAAGCACTCACTACACTCTCAGAGTGGTTGGCATTAGGAAGGGCATCCAGCTGTAGAAACTCTGCCAGATCAGATTGGAGCCTGGTGCAACCATCTGGCTCACCAGTCCTCAGTCAAATCGTCCAACCCCTGCTAGCCAGGAAAGTGGACGTTAAACGACGATGATTATTATTATTATTATTATTATTATTATTATTAAGGCAGAGAGTTGGCAGAATCATTAACATGCCAGACAAAATGCTTAGTGGCATTTCTTCCAGCTTTGCTTTCTGAGTTCAAATTCCGCCAAGGTTGACTTTGCCTTTCATCCTTTCGGTGTTTATAAAATGCGTACCAGTAAAATACCATGGCCAATGTAATCAACTTATCCCCTTCTCCGAAATTGCTGGCCTTGTACCAGAATTAGAGACCGTTGTTATTATTATTATATTAGAGCAGCAAACTGACAGAATCATTAGTACGCTGGCCAAAATGCTTAGCGGCATTTTGTCCATTGTAATGATCTGAGTTCAAATTCCACCACGGTTAACTTTACCTTTCATCCTTTCAAAGTTGCTAAAATTAAGTACCACTTAAGTACTGAAATCAACATAATTGACTAACCCATTCACCCTTAGATTTTCAGGTCTTGTACCTAAATTACTAACAACTATTATCATAAAAGTAATGGATGGCAGAATTGCTGGCTCACTGGATGAAATGCCATGCAGTATTTCATTAGATTCTTTTTTACTCTTTTACTTGTTTCAGTCATTTGACTGTGGCCATGTTGGAGCACCGCCTTTAGTCAAGCAAATCGACCCCAGGACTTATTCTTTGTAAGCCTAGTACTTATTCTATCGATCTCTTTTTGCCGAACCGCTAAGTTGCGGGGACGTAAATACACCAGCATCGGTTGTCAAGCGATGGTGGGGGGACAAACACAGACACACAAACACACATACATATATACGACGGGCTTCTTTCAGTTTCCGTCTACCAAATCCACTCACAAGGCTTTGGTCGGCCCGAGGCTATAGTAGAAGACACTTGCCCAAGGTGCCATGCAGTGGGACTGAACCTGGAACCATGTGGTTGGTAAGCAAGCTACTTACCACACAGGCACTCCTGCGCCTTCAACTTCTGAGATTAAATCTCACCAAGGTCAGCTTTACCGTTCATCCTTCCAGGATCAGTAAATTGAACTACCACTCAATGTACTGGACTTCATATAATTGATTACACTTTACTCCAAAATGTTTGGCTAAGTACATCATTATAATTTTAAATGTCTGCTTTACCATGTGTGCATGGGTTGGACAGTTTATTGAAACAGATTTTCTGTGGCCAGATGCTCTTCCTATTACTGATCCTTACCTCTTTCCAAGCAAAACAATATTTCCCCATGCCCAAACATGTTTTTGCACAGTATTGGAAATGAATGACATTCATTTACAACAATCATATGAGGATTAGACAAGAAGACACAAATACTCTCTCTAATCTCAGACTAAATCCTATCAAATATTAAGTTTTGGCTTTTTATATTCTCAGTTCAAATTCTGCAAAAGCTAACTTTCCTTTTCATGCTTCTAGGTTTAAGACTGATACAATAAAAACATATCTTAAGCAAGTTAGAAACAGTTTTACTTTATTTTTATTGTGTTGATTCTATTTCTTCATATATTTTTCTATTTAAACTAAATTATTTTTCTTGTGACTCAAGTTTCATGCCACTGAAATCATCAGGCAAGAACTGTCTTCTTTCGGTATTCAGGTTGGTTTTATATACTTTGAAGCTGGTTTTTCCTTTTGTCTATGGCTATCTTTTTTTTAATTGGTTGGGTTCTAATGCTGTTTTGTTGTTGTTTTATTGAAATATTTTCTATAGTTGTTGTCATTTCATTTGTCAATTTATTGGTGGTTCTATTTTTTGTTGGTTGGCATCATTGTTGTATGTCTACGTTTTTTTTACCAAAATTATGCATCTGTAAATTTGTTTTTCTTGAATTATCTTTTTATTGTTTTCTATTGACTAATTCAGTCATCTTTTTCTTTCTGCTTGTCAACTGTATTCTTATATCTTGTTTTGTCAAAGTTGTTTATTTGTTTATCATTTATTTATTGGCCAATTCAATAGTCATTCTCTATCTGCTTGTTAATTATGTAATTAATATCCTGTTTTGTGAAATTGTCTGCTTTGAAGTCTGTCAACATTATAACTTCTAATTTTATATATAAAGTTACGAAAATTGTTTTTGATATATTCTGTAAGGAGTTTATATTTGTTATGTGGTGTCTTTAAACTGTTGTTCTTTTCTATGATCTAATTTGCTGATTACTTTGTTTCATTGATCTGTTGGTGTTGGCAGTTTTGAGTTCCACTGCTATTTTCACTGACATTATTTAATAGGTTGTTTACCCTGTTTGCAGTTCAGACAAGTCTTAAAAAGGGAATTTATTCTGGTGCCTGCAGTGGGACATCCTCTCAGTTCTTCTGTTGAGCAAGCTTATTTCGTGCATAATTGTAATGTTTTTCTGTTTCATGGTGGCGTATCTAAGAACCATTTGTGTATTAAAAGGCATGTCTATTATTGCCAACTTTATATTATCCTCCCTTAGTCCCAAACGTTCTTTGATGAATAGATGGCAGGAGTGATGAATGGACTGACCAACCAACAGATGCATGAATGGGAGCGCACAAACATGCACACAAATGCTGAAGAGAAGTTCATTCTCTAACCTAATTATCTCTATATGTGTGTACTTAGATCAAGGAAAAGTGATGGCCTGTTCATCTACATTTATATAGTTTCAACAGTCAGTTGTGATAGACATAGCTAGCACCAGATATTAACACTTTTGATACCAACCTGCCTGAGACAGCCTTTGATTCTATTATACAAAACTCTTTCTATATATTTATATGTAAATGTAGTGAATTGCTTCAAATACTTGATTATTTAAAAAAATTAACTAAAGCCTATAGAGAGTATTTATTTCCTTAGAAATGTGGTCCCAAAAGAGTCAAACCCATGATAATTTGTAAATATTAAGTACTGTTTGTTGAGATCAAGTATTCTGAAGTAAAAATCATTTTTAAATAATGATATTCACTTTTGTCTTTATCTTCATTCGGTACTAAATCACTTCAAATTTCTTTCAGCAAGCGTCACCACTGCGCCACCAAGTAACTGTGAGTGTATCAATGGTTTATGATTTTGGGTTCTTTGTTTTGTTTTGTATTTCTTCTTTTACCAAGAAGCTCATGGCTTAACAGTTTCCCCCATCCCTCTATTGATACAAACTACTATATTTCAAATTATGTATGATTTTTTTTCATTCCCCTGGCTTGTATCTTCAAATGTGCTCTCCATCTTATCGTGCTTAATTATATTCTTCAAAATGCTTACATTTCTACCATGTGATATTCATTGCAGTTGCAATAGCTATAACAGGAATATATTGGTAGTAGTAGTAGTGTGTGTGGTGGCACTGATCCATTGCTCTACAAGAATTTTATCCACCTTTAGAAACTAAAATTTGGTAAATTTTTGGCAATGATTTGCTAATACTGACGGCTAATTTGGGTCTATTTCCATAAAGTTCAGTATTCATCATGTTAGACTGACAAAAATGTTTCTATCAGTATTTTCTCCCAATCCATTTTAGGATGGTGTTCCTAATTCAGAAAGCCATTGATATCACCTAAATCTCATAACTCCTTGGACTTCTGGCTCACCATTAAAGATTTTGTCTTCATGTAGCATAATTAGAATATCTGCTTCTTAGCTTGTGTGTGTGTGTGTGAGTGAGACATAGTTATTTGTGAATTTGAAGTTGGTACCCTGCTCATCGGTGGTCTCACTGTTTACAACAGCAATAACCTTCACTAACCTATAGTGAATATCTACACAGGTAGATAGAGCTATTTGACAGCATACACGACCATTTTTGGGGACAAATATTTTGCTTCAGGCTATATTATTGTGCCAGTGAAGCATCATATTAAGTTGTAAAAAAAGGAGAAAATGAATGGTTTAAAAATAATGCATTCATAAGCAATGGACATACTGAAGACAGGTTGAAGATAACTCAAAAGTAGATCCAACATCCCAATCAATGGTTCACTGTATTGTTGAAGGTGTGACAAGAGGTATTTGTGCATTCAGCTTTTGATCTTGAGAGCTATTTCTTAGACTAAGTTCAGTTAGGTAAGTGTGCAATTTAAGGCATTCTTCCAGGATAGACATATATAGATTTAGCACTGCTAGATTTAGACATCATCTCATCCTAAACTATAACCCTTAGGTGTTCCTTGTTAAAAAAAAAAAATAGACCAAAAGGTCTCCCAAGATTTAAAAACATGTGCTTTTCAATTATTTTGAAGCCTTTATGATTTGTAAGGCCCTAAACCAAAGTTTGTTTAGCATATTCTTAAACCCAGCACTAATTCTATGATGTTTCTGATTGTTGATAAAGAAAATTCTCTACAATCATTCATAAACCACAATTTCCTGAATAAGCTACCATATATAAGTCATAATAATTTCCAGAATATTTTTACTCTGAAAGTATATAAATACAGTCGTTTTGAATTTACTATTGCTTTATTTGAAGTAGAATATAAACAAAAAATAAACATTCATAGAATCTTTTTGTCTCAACTAAGTTTTATTTTTAATTAAAAATTCTTCTATTTTACATAAATAGCTCTAACATTGACATACTCTATGCAATAAATCACTCTGAGTAATTTTAGTATCACATTTTTATTGCGTGTCAGCAGTTTGCATGCGATAAAAACATATCTCTCAAGTAACAAGAGTAAAATTAAGACAACAGACATTGATATTGTTAAATAAACAAGGAAAACAATTAAAACCTTGTGTGTGTACACGTGGGTGTAAATATATATATATATATATTTATATATATATATATA
>NC_068981.1:22938519-22940752 GCF_001194135.2 Octopus bimaculoides
TATATATATGTATATATATATATATGGGTGCAGGCATGGACATATGATTAAGAAATTCATTTTGATACCATGTGGTTTAGTGTTCATTTCGACTGCATGGACACTGTCAGCTATTTTCTATGATAGATATTGGTTGAGTTGACCAATGCCATGTATAAAATTTGATCAACAGAAACTAGAGGTTCATTGTATATATATATGTACATATGAGCATATGTGTGTGCATATATACACATACACACACATATATGGCTCATGTCAACACAAAGGAGATACACATTTAAAAATTATATTACAATTAATAAGAGGAATGACCACTAAAGTGGATTCCTATATACTAAACATAGACGTCAAATCGCCTTACCACAAAGAGTATGTTCTCAAGAAAAAATCTCAGCAAACACCAGAATGTAAAAATAAGCAAGACATTTTTCTTGCTTATTTATACATTCTGGTGTTTGCTGAGATTTTTTTCTTGAGAACACACTCTTTGTGGTAAGGCGATTTGACGTCTATGTTTAGCATATAGGAATCCACTTTAGTGGTCATTCCTCTTATTAATTGTATATATATATATATATATATATATATGATAGATAGATAGATGAACAGAAAGATAGATATATGTGTATCTCCTTTGTGTTGACCTGAGCCCATTAATTGAAAACAAGTTATCACCATGGCTATGATGCTCCCCAACTACTTTTACTCATGATCAGAGATGCACATATCATCAGCCACCAAGGGACATGCTCAACTGGTGAAGGTCAAACAACTGACAAGCAAATCTGTGGTACTGAGCAGAATATTTGCTGTTGCCCATCTTTTATACCAAAACAAAACAATGTACATAATAACACTTCCAATCAATCAAGATCAGAAGCCATGAGACCCACTGCCTGGTACTACACCAGGGCATTATTATTATTATTATTATTATTATTATTATTATTATTATTATTATTATTATTTGGCAAGCTGGCAGAATCATTAGCATAACAAGTGAAATGCTTAGTGGCATTTTGTCCGTCTTTACTTTCTAAGTTCAAATTCCACCAGGATTGACTTCGCCTTTCATCCTGTCGGGGTTGATAAATTAGTGAAATACAGGGGTCGATGTAATTAACTAGTCCCCTTCCCCAAATTCCAGGCCTTGTGCCTATAGTAGAAAGGATTATTACTATTTTTATTTCTTTTTATGGCATGTTTTGTCGGGACTCCTGGAGTCTTACATGCATAGTGGGCTAGCTATCTAATACTTTCCTGATTATTTTGGCCACGCCAAAGAGGCAAACCTTTTGTAATAGTTCTACTGGGCACTCTATTCCAGTTTCCTTTATATTCACCTTCTTCATTTTCCATAGCCAGGCTATTTCATATTTAAGAGGGTTGTATTTATCTATGTTTTTGCCTTCCTTCTTGACTATTTGTGGGTCAAAGGGGCATGAAACATCAACTATATAGCATATGTGGTGCATCTTATCCACCACCACTTGGTCTGGTCTGTTATGCTCTAGCACCTGATCTGTTTGTATTAGGAATTCTCCGAGCCTGCCACTCTCTGCGGCTTGTGCTCACACCATGTCTTGCCTCTCTCCAGCCCCCATGTTTCACACAGTTTCTAATGTAGCATTTTCACTACCTGATTATGTTACCACAACTTGTAGTGGTTTAGGGCAAGTCTAGGGCCTTGTGCCTGTTGTAGAAAGCATTATTATTATTATTATTATCATTATTATTGTTGTTATTGTTACTATTATTATTACTATATGTAATGTGCCTGTAGTTGCTTTCTTTTGTTCTTACTTATTGATACGCATACACATTTATTTATCTTTTTATATTCTATGCTCTACGAGACTCACTGTGACTACATATTACCATGAAATTTTGATGGACAGTTTTATTTCTAAATCACCTTAAAAGATGAAGTTTGTATCAAAGAATCAGGGAGTCTCAGATGGTTTGGTATCAAAAGGATTAAAGACAAATATCTGTGATAGGCAGAGTTAATTTTATAACAACTAGACTAGTTGATCTAGCTAGTTTCTGTATATAAGAGTTTTCATAACTTTATACTTTTAACCAATTTAGTTCTTTATAATTTGACATAAAAAAAACATCATTTGTCATTGATTCCATTGGTATCTTACAGGTTTTCTTGCTATCCATTCTATAAATTTCATTTGTTGTCACAGATATATATATATATATATATATATATATATATATA
>NC_068981.1:22940995-22943878 GCF_001194135.2 Octopus bimaculoides
ATATATATATATATATATATATATAACATTTATCTTTTTGTCTATTAGGACTATTTTGGCAATGTTTTATGGCCAAATACCTTTCCTGATGCTAACCATTTTGGTTATACCTTTGAACACCTGGAATATTGTAGGTGTGTCAGGTTTTTGAGGTCATTTCTATGAATTTAAAAAAAAAGACACTGGAAACAAACTGATACAAATAATCTTGAGAATTCTTTTATCAAACCTATTCAATGAATCTGCCATTAACACCAATAGCTGCTTCAATACACGAACAAATCAAATAGTCTTTATCACTTTTTTGGACATAGCGCTTTTTATGGGAGACTTGAGAGATTGTATAATGTTATGGGAGTGTCGATTGACCTCCGTCTTGACTATGCCCCTTATGTAATAGTCCAGTGGATTGAGGTCTGGTGAGTTAAGAGGCTGTGTCTGGGAGAACATGATCATGGAGATTGGCACATATCCACCTCGAATTGTCCTACCTTTATGAAATGGTGCAGTCTTGTTGGAAGACGTAAAGTCTTCTGTTCTATACTTTGTCTATCCAGGGCCTCATAACTTTTTCCAACATCTCTGTGTAAACAGTGACATTGACTGCTAAGCCCCATGCATGACTGTTGGAACCTCATTCAGGTCTCTTGCATAACCTTCTGTCATTCCTTTAGTTTACCTTTTGGTCCTGATTGAAGTTTTTCTTATCAGAGAAACACCAAAGCATTCCAGCCTCTTGCTGTTTAACGAGCGCTTTGCACAGCTTGAACAATTCACTCTTGTCACATCTGACATAGATTGAAACCTTTGCATCACATGAGTCTTGTATCGGATGTCCTCATGCACAAGTCTACCAAGGATGCATTCTGAGACCTTGAGGTCTTTCATAATGGCTCTGATTGACTTTCCCAGGCTTTATCAATTATTTCCTGGACTTTCTGCACAAAGTCACATGTTCGGATGCTATTAGAACCCTGTGCATGCATTTTGCGACTAGCTGCTGATATTGGATCCCTATCAGCAGCTTCCAGCTTCTTTCAAACTTTCACAATCCTTCTCTGTATTACTATGTGGCTATTTTGAGGCAATGATTACAGCGTGACTTTTTATTTGCTGAGTCAACCCAATATCTGACATTATTTAAAAAGTAACATTTAAAAAAATGTAAGAAGAAAGTTAGAGCTCTTGAAAGGGGTTTCCTAAAAGAAAATAATGCACCCTGTACGTGATGTTTCAACTAAACCCATATTTCAATGAGCTGGTCAAATACACTATTCAAACTGGTCAAAAACACTATTCAAACTGGTCAAAGTTTGGATAATGTATTCAGGAGTCTCACTATCATTTCGGTACAAGCATATCAAATATGAAGTTTAAATAATGTAGTAAACATACTTCCAAAAAATGATTTAACCTTTTTGCTATCAGAAACACACAGCCTTTGTTTCAGTTAATTTTGAAAATAGTGAAGAATTTGCTAAAATAACTGTCATAATTAAGTTGGTCTTTGGAACATGAATTAACATAAAATTTTCATGGAAGGTTTCAATTTTGATCTCTTTAAAACAGTAAGTTTGTGTCATAGAACCAGGAGTAGTCTCAATCAGGTTGGTATCAAAAGGGTATCACCAATGATTTAACAGAAGTTTTGAGGGATCTTCTTTGCAATCACCCTACCTGCTGAAATAGCAATGAATCTCCCAAAAATTACACCTTACATTTTAACAGGGAAAGACATTTTGGATAATGTGGTACTAGAACTACTGTCTGAATAAAAAAAAATAGGATCACTTTTGCTGAAATTCTTTTGATTATAGTCTGAGTAAATCAGAAAGACCTTGACTTTACTCAATGCAACAACGTTTTAGATAACTACAGTTAAGATTTCAAGCACATTTTGACAAGATTTCAAATTATTGCCCACAGTGATACAGAGATAACTCTCCTTTTATGGTAACAAGGGACAATGAATTTAAAGCAAAGAAATAAAATATTACTTTTTGTTTTTTGATAATTTTTTTTTTTACAGTGTTCCTTCTCAATCTCCTTGTTCTGTAAATTTCTTTATGCAGATATTCTTCTTAGCAGAGAATACAGGTGTGTATGCCTGTGTGTGTATACATATACATATATATATATATATATATATATATATATATATATACATACATACGTACACACACACACATTCACACACAGAAATACACAGCCCTATCTATGCAGGTTTTCAAGGGGGTGGGTTTCCCCTCTTATGTACAGCTATCTTTAATGGTTGTTTTGTGCTTCAGCATCAACTTCCACCTCCTCCACCTCACCATCTTCGTCAGTTGTCACGACAGCCTGCTCGATGCCGCCGGCCAATCTCTTCGGCCTTGGCACTGACGTCGGCATCAGCAAGCCAGAGGAACAGTCGTGGTAGCCACTACAGACATTCGGATGAGACTTGTTCAGTCAATAGCTTCAAATACCAATCTTACCAAACCAACACAGAAAACAGACCAAAAGGTGTAAGCATTGGTAATCTTTAGCATATTGAGAATCTTCAGTAATTAGATGCTAAAAGACTGCTTCCATTGTTTTGTTCTCTAACATTTACTACACTCACATTTTGGACTTTGGCACCAGTAAATGACTTTGGATTTGCCCCTATTTTGCTGCCAAATTGTTCAATTGTTCATGTTTAGTCAATTAACCAAGTAATTAGTTTTTCTTCCTATGCTGGTTGGTTGTTTTTAATTTCTTTTTTAACTTTGCGCTGCATCCTTCACAAGAAAAAATAAAACAACTTGTATACTTCTTCTTAGCATGCATGTGATAATGTTACAGTTCCACATTAATAGATTGTGTATGTGTGTAATATATATATATATATATATATATATA
>NC_068981.1:22944760-22946901 GCF_001194135.2 Octopus bimaculoides
ATATAGAAAAATTAATAATTAAAAGCACAATAAATAAGTATAATATAAAACAAAGTAAATATCATAAGATAAAGATAGTATCTTTATCTTATGATATTTACTTTGTTTTATATTATACTCATTTATTGTGCTTTTAATTATTAATTTTTCTATATGTGATAGTGGATTTTCATTGATGAGTTCTTGAAACTTGGTTCTTTTCCCTAAAACTATATATTTTTATATATATATATAATGTGTGATAATAGTTATCATGATGATGTCAAGAATATACATCTCATTGGTGTTGTGACTAGTGCATGTCTTGGTGGAGTCGAGAGAAGGAAAGACAAGTGGATAGGAATACTTGAATAAAACCGGCATGAACCCAGCCAGCTCCAAGAAGCTGATGTAGCGACAGAAAAGGCAGGCAGAGGAGACAGCATACTTATGGGCCGAAAGATGGAGGATATTTGTGAGTAACCTTATAGCTATTAGTGTACTGGCCCTTTTCTAGATGCTGTCGAGGAAGTTTGTATGCAACAGCAGTAGGACCATCTCAGATGTGAAACAAATATTCCATTGTGCATCTTGCAAGTGCGTTTTAGTGAACCAATGATTTTTAAGGACTGAAGCATCTTCTGGCTCTAAAGAGAAAAACCAGTTATTGGGATGCAATTCTAGCTTTGTAAATGATGTGCTTTTATTAAGAGATATCCTCAGTATTAGTGAAAACCGAGTGCTACTCATGATTAAATGGAGTGTGGTGGAATATTGTTTTCTTGATATGAGCAGCATATGTATTTTCTTGCTGTTGAGAGGAACAAGGCTGACATATCCCTTTGAAGGGTATACTTTCAAGGTCTTCGTATGTGCTAAGTCATGTGGTGTTCAAGATGTGAATGGATGATGTATGGTTAGCGAGTGTTAGAGAGGAATGGAAAGTTGAATCATTACATAAAACTGTGTGTCACTGAGTGTGGTTGCAAGTAAGACATTGAAGTATGAAGTATGGAAGTATGAAACTGGAGACAGAACCAGACCCCGAGGCATATCAGGGTTTATAGAATGAGCAACAGAATGAACTCCATCGTTACATCCGGTAATAATATATTTTGATGGGAAACTCATTTCAAGAGATGAGAGATGGATGGTGTCCTAAACAGGAAGTTTTGATTAGACATGATCAAAAGCTTTGCTGATGTTGAGGGCATCAACATTGCTTTCACCACATTCCTCCACAATGAGAGCTCACTACTGCATAAGCCACATATAGAGATATGTAGATCACTAGTGAATTTGGCTTTACAGAAACCATACTGGTAGTTATTAATGAGAGAGAGACTCAAGGCAGTAGAGGACATCTTTAATGGCTGTCTCCATTCGCTTAGATCTGTTAGAATTGAATGCAATTGGGTGATAGTTGGCAGGGTCAGAGAGGTAGTTTTTCATGGAGATGTGATACAGTGTAGCATGTTCCCAAATATCTGGGTAGATCCTAGTAAAGAGAGATATATTGAAATGGTCGATAAGTATAGGGGCTAGCTGTAGGCACAGTGTGTAAAGTGGATGGACGAGACACCATCAGGACTGGTGGTCTTGTCTTGAAGTGACCAAAATTACTTTCATACTTTGTGTGTGTGTGCAAAGGGATAGACTGAAGGAGTACAACAGTATGGAATTGCCTCCAGGCCATTTGCCAAGTGTGTACGATAGGGAGTCAGTTGCAAAGCAGGCAGCAAAGGTGAAAGCTTTCTCTGCTGAAAAACTACATACAGAAGCATCATTGTCATGAAATTGAAGGAAAGAGAACTCTGCAACACTGACAGGAATCTTGTTTTGGCTCGGGACCAAAATGATTATTGGAGCCTAGAAGGTGGGACAACTTAAGAGTTGTTTAATGCACATATATGTGTATGCAAGCATGCACGCACACACATGCACACGCACACACACGCACACACACTCTCTCTCTCTCTCACACTCACTCACTCACTCACTCACTGACAGCTTCTTTTCAGTTTCTGAATATCAAATTCACTCACAAGGTTTTGATTGGTACTTACCAAAGATGTCACACCATTGAATTGATGCTGAAACCATATGGTTGGGAAGTGAAATTCTCAACTACACAGTCATAAGATATATGATGATATATAAGA
>NC_068981.1:22947117-22959471 GCF_001194135.2 Octopus bimaculoides
AGCATGGAAAGTGGATGTTAAACGATGATGATGATGATGATGATATATATGTGTGTGTGTATGTAACTATATGCCTGTTTTATATTAGTCTTTTCATGCTGTCATGGGTTAGAAGAATACCTATTGTGGTATTGTTTGAAGAGCCAAATGCCCTTCCTGCAACCAACACTGAACAGTTTTTCAATTAAGGGATTTTTCTTTCCACTTAGCTTTGAAATCAGTGAGCTTATGGATGATCAGGGTAATTGTTACAAACAACAAGTTAGCAGCTCAATGCTTTTTGCCATACAGGATACAAACATTGACATAACCTTACTCATGTGCACACACACTCACACAAAGAAGTTTGCCTTAATAGCCATATGGTTTCAGATTGAAACTCATTGTGCATTACTTTGGGCGAGTGTCTTCTGCTATAGTTAGGTCAGGTAAAGCCTTGAGAGTGGATTTGGTAGTTGAAAAGTGAAAGACGCTCATTGTATGTACGTTTATCTGTTTGTGCATATGTGTGTGTGAGGATTTATGACTCATTGTCATGACATGAGGCGCTAGTTGTAAACAACTGGCACTATCATACATGTGGTGTTTCATTTGCAGTCTTCTATGAAATCATGCCAGGCTATTATGCTGTTCATCTTTGTAGAAGAACCAGATCAGGTATGGAGACATGCATTAGTGCAGTGTACTGCGGAATCTACCATTTGTCAGTATTTGCTAGGGTTATCCTGGGCAACTCTTTGAGTAGTGTTCTCATTGGTCCTTGTCACTGCAAGATACTTCCTCATCCCACATGACCATGTGGTTTGTGAATAAGCAACATGAGCAATCACCCTAGCTGGATCCTCAGAGGAGAGGAAAACATGGGAAATATTACCTTATATGGAAATAGGTTGGTGACAAGAAGGGCATCTGGTAGTAGAAAATCTACCTCAAGAAATTTCATTTGATCCATGCAGACATGGAAAAATGGATGTTAAGATGAGTGTGTGTGTATATGTATTACATCCACATATATATACACACACATGTAACATCAGGTGGGAGTTTGTATGTATTTAAACACACACACACACACACACACACACACACACACACACACACACACACACACACACACACACACACACACACACACACACACACACACACACACACACGAGCAGTATCAAATAAGAAAATAGTTCACAAATGTTAGTTCACATCAGTTGTAGTTATTCCTTAACCAAAGATGTGGTGGCAGAACAATCATTGCTTAAATGGCTGCCTGGATGCTTGCTGAAGAAAACTTCTCTCCTCCTAATTGTGTGGCAGGACCCACAGGAACCACACTCATCTCTTCCATTGAATGGATAATAACATTTATGTATACGTTTTTATTTTATGAGAGAGAGAGAGAGAGAGAGGTGGAACAGAGGTATGGATGTAATTAAAAAGTAATCACTAGTAAACAATATAAATAACAAAATCTAAAGGTTTCCTTGACAGAAAGGAAACTCCACTCCACACACAGTACACTCTCATTCTCTCTCTCTTTCTTTCTCTCTCTCACATACACATACACACACACACGTAATATTAATTTATATTAATGAATATGAGATAATTATTACTGCTAATATGCTGTCATTCTGAAATTGTATCTTTAATCTGCTCCATATCTTCTGACCAAATAATACTTTACATCTAGCCAATCAGCATGCTCCTTTTTACCTCTCACTTTTATGTAAACACCATCTGCATTCAACTAGATTGAGACATGTTTGTTTATATAATAGTGGTTAGATTAGATTAGCATTAACTAATGCCAATCCAATCAAACTTCAAGAATTTTGCTATCATGTTTTATTAAGAACTATTTCAATAAATTTTGCTTTCATGCTCTGTTACATGTGTAAACAAAAAATGTGGCACTTTTCATCAGGGGTCTTGTAGCATATTGTCGTATTGCCTACTCTGTTGGAAAAGTCCAGAAAATTACCACATTTACAACAGTAAATCTCATAAAATTATAAAATATTTTGATGTATCATTGCTAAATCACAAACAAATTATTTAGGCAAAAATAACTCACCAGAGACATATATTAATAGAGATTTAATATACATATACTATATTGAAAATAAAATTTCTAAATTCAATCTTAAGAATTTCTAATTGAGGATTTTATTAAGGAAACTATTAGATACATACTGTGGTGGACTGGGTCTAAAAATATTGGTTGCCAGAAGACTAAGGGGGACCACCCATAACTACAATGCTATCATTTAATTTTTTTTTTTTTTTTAAAGTATTCTTTTGAACTGTCTACAAACACAGCCAGGCTGAAATAATTAATGCTTTCTTCTAGGAGTGAATAAAAAATTCTCAAACTTGAGGGGATGGGCCTCTTAAATACTAACATGGCCCCCCATATATGGATTCTAATGGCTCAGGGGCCCACTTGCCATTGAGCAAGCTTGCAACCTGGCCAGTCTGCCACTGGATACATATTCCTGATTATCAGGAAATACAGATTTAATTTCATTAGTTTTGCATCCAATTTACTGAAGAGAATGCTGTAAAAATATTATCAGCCAAGATATATATATATATATATATATATATAACAATTACAGCATGGACGCATATTAGCCATTCAAAGACTTAATTTCACTTAAGTAGTTGCAGTATCAGTGGCCAGATTACATTTGGTGTGATGAAAATTCTGACATCAAATTATGTTTTTAGCAAAATTAACAGTCTTTGTATGTTTTGCAATAGCCAGTATGTGTTTTCCATTCTTAAATTGTATTAGTTTCAACATATGGTCTTAGATCAAATCACTTGCTTGACAAGTGCAAGACCTATAAATATATATATATATATATATATTTTCAGGGTGGCCCAAAAGTAGGTTTACAGTTTTTCAACTATCTCTTTTGCATTCATATATTAACAGTTTAGATCTTAATTATAAAAAAAAAGATATGAAACCATTATTCTATGTTAATTTTTCCAGCTCCCTTTTCAGTTTGTAAGATAGAAATTTAAATGTAATAAAATGTTTTAAAAGAAATTTGAAGTGCCTCTGAGATAACTGTAAGCCTAATTTTGGGCCACCCTGTATATGTGTCATTTAATGAATACATGACATACTAAGTTTCTGACATATTTTGCATTAATCAGTGGAGTTTGCGTTGCATACTATGTATAGACCTGCAATCATTCAAGCTCAAATGAGTGACACACACACACACACACACCCACACACACATACACACCCACACCCACACACAGAAAAAAAAATGAAATGAGAAAAATTACAACAAAAAACGAGAAGATACTATTAAGGAACAATTTAAGGGAAGTGGGAATAAAGTTATGGTTCTTAAACTTGTTAAATGAAGAATATTGTTAATTTTGTGTTTATATCTAAAAAAAAAAACTATGCCTAGTGAGGGTAGTCAAATAGGAGGGAAGCTAGCGTGCATTAAACTGAGTACCTAATCCATCTTCCAGTTCAATAACAGGTACTTGTTGAGATGCACACATCTTGTAAAAATTTCTAATCTCAAGTTTAGAATGTTGCTGCAGTTTTTCAGTCTAATAAGGTTGTGTTTACTTTTGGCTATAAAAACCTGCACTTTTTTTACTTATTAATATATAGCCTAGATCGCTATGATGCTCCACCTAATGATATGTGGTATACTGCTGTTTTTGAGGGCCCAGTTATAGCTAATTAGCTTTGTGCTTTTCTTTTCTCCAATGTACTTGAAAAAAAAAACTGGTGGTTGGCATATCTTGTTTGGAAGTCACTTTCACAAAGGCCAGTGTATTTAAATTCATGGAATAGAGGGGACTTCAGCTTTGTAGATGCTTGTGCTAGCCATGCATGCCTGGTTTAGTGGGCAAGTATCTGGATTGTTCCTGCAGTCTTGGTTAGCTTATGTGAAATGATGTTTTCTATACTGGACTGCAGCTGTAGGAAACTTTCAAGGAACATCTATTGAAGATTTTATTTATTGTTGTTATAGTAGAAGGCTGCTTTAATGAAAAATCTTTTTAGATGAAGAGGTTAGAGTTCCTATTACTAAGGTTTTTAAGGATGAAAGGAGTGGCAAGTTTGTTTGTATACCTAGGTTTTGATTTGATTTATGGGAGGCCTTGTAAGTGTTAAAATCTGAGTATAGGGAAGCATCTAAGAGGTTTTATGATATTTTCTTTTCATAATTTTTTCTCTTCCTCAAGTAGCCATGTCATTTAAATCTGCACATTGGTCAGTTCATGTGCTGTATACTATACAGCCTGTATGGTTATTGCACTATCCAAACATGAAACTTGAAATAGCTAATGTGTTACTCCTGTACTCATTAAATATTTACCTCTCTTTGAATTGAGTACCATTTTGCATCCAGCCAGAGCAAATCTGCCTCACCTCAATAAACTCCATCCAACCCATGCAAGCATGGGAAAGTTGACATTAAAATGATGATGATATATTATTCATTCTAGGTCATTTCTATTGCTGTCCATCGCCTGCTCATGCCTGTGTCTCACTCATCCTGATCTTTGTCCACCTCTGCTATTGCCAGATAGAAGAGTGGCAAGGTTATTTGTTTACATGCTAATGATAAGAATCCTGCCTTTCACATCATACATTCCTTCTTATTCCTCTTTGATCCAAAACTTTTAGGTTATTGAGTACTCTCTATATTTCCTGTGTACAAGCTACCGCCTCTCCTCTTGAGGTGTTTCCACAATCGAAAGCTGATGAATTTTGCTACTTCTAGAGGGACTAGTGAGCATGACAACCTCTCTTGAGTGGTGCCAAGGAGATATATCTTGTACACACTGATGAGCAGAGAAAGCATAGGGCTGTGCAGTCCTTATAGTTACCTGTTTGCTGACAACTGTTCACCTTCTCTTGTGCCATGAGAAAATGAACCCGATACACACTGTAAAGTGGTTGGCATTAGGAGGAGTAGCCAGCCAGAGAAACTAAGCCAAATGACATATATGAGCTTCTGCCTTTAGGAGCAGTGGCTCCTAATAATTGATGATTTAAGCTATGATGACGCATCCAACTCATACCAGTATGAAAAGCGAATGTAAAATGATGATGATGACGATGTGTGTATATATATAAAGCAATGTATATTTTTCAAGTGACCACAGCCAAGGTATATTTTACAATACTATGCCAGGAATCTGTCCCACATTAATATGGGAGATCTTTGATTTCATGGTGTGTCTCGGCCAATAACTTCAAAGTAGTTGTGTGGTCTTCATTCATTGAGAAACAGATTGACTTTGGCTGCAGTATTCTCAAGGGATGCTAACAAGTTTTATACATCATACAGTTGATGATCTGTGAAGGCAAGATCATCAGCATAGTGAAGTTCAGAGAAATACATACTCTGCACTAGACACTCCTTAACAGAATTTCCCCTCGCATTGGTTTCATTTTAAGAATGAACCAAAACAGTTTCGATACTGCCACAGATCCTTTCCCTTAAAAGAATTATATAAAAGTTAAGAATCTTGACTAAAAGGCATCAATGTTTGGGGATTTTTCCAAGTTACTTGTATCTGATAATGTCATCAGATTGGCTATGTCACATATTGTGTTGAACTATGGTATTTCGAGTGAGATTATTAAAGTCATCATTATCAATCTCAGAAAATCCATCAAGCTTTGTGTAAAGTACAGACAGTTCAATTAAAAAGCTTTCAGCAATTTCCATAGTCCCTCAGCGAGAAAGCCTAACTTCTATTCTCTTTCTCATCATAGTGGGTTACATCATCAGGCAAAGTTTTGACCCCATCTAAGTTAAAGCCTCACCTTCATGCAGAAGTAATCAACAATGTATATGTTATATATATATTACATTTATATTATATTTGGTGAACGTGACTGAAATATATTATTATATTAAAATAGTGTTTCATACTAGAAATGTACACACCACTAGAAAACCTGATGCTGTAGAAATGTTGTTTTAATTGTGTACACTGAGTTTTTCTACAGTCTGGCAAAATACCATAATACCAGTGAATGTTTTATTCAATTTCCTTTATATCAAGGCATAAATATCATTTAAGCAGTTGAAAATCAGATGCGTAACATTGACAAGCCTCAACAAAAGTGAAGCATGTCTGTCATTCTTGTGAATCACCATAGTGATAATGTTCACCCCACTCAGATATATATATATATTGTGATTTTAACATGACAATATTTTATATGCATTATACACACATACATACATAAACATGCATATATATATATATATATATATATATATATATATATATATATATAAAACAGTACACAATGGATTGGTTAGGTGGAAGGGCTTGTGCCTATAGTTTGTGCTGGTACTCCAAGACAAATGACATGAACATGGCGAATGTTCTTGGATGACTACAAGTTGATGACCACATTAAAAAAACACTGTAGAAGTCATTATACTTGCTCATGAGAAATGCATTATTACAATCTACTTGAAACAATGCTTGCTTCAGATAATTTATATAATTACAATTAATTATTATTAACACTGTTGTTTACTTATTTTCCTAATATTTATTTCTTTAAATTCCTTCCTTCCTTCCTGATTTTTATCGTTTGCTTTCATTCTGTCTGTTAAGCAGTTCTCCATAAAAGTTTTTAAACCAGTGTGTAACTTCCAAGTTTTATCATAACTTTTGTTTTGAAACCAAATATAAACTGGTTTATTGTCTGCATGGTATGTAAATAATGGGAAAATATGAGTTCTACAATTCTTTAAATACGTAATGTTTTAACTGTAATTTACTTCAGTAATATACAAGATTAACTGCAAGAGTTTGTTAATGATAAATACTTAAGAACTGTAAATTAAGTAAGTAAGATGTTGTGTGTACTTAAGGTAGCAAGCGACAGAATCTTTAGAACACCAAGATGCTTAGAGGCATTTCATGACTTAATGTTCTGAGTTCAGATGCCACCGACTTATCCTCACAACCCCCAAAACTACTGGCCATGTCCCAATATTGGAAAACAATATGTAGTGTATACTAATGACCAAGTTAATTAACAATAATCAGTATTATGCAGCACAGAATTTTGTCAGTGAACAGGTCGCGGTCTCAAAGCAACGAAAATATTGTGGCAAATTAAATTTAAATGTTGAAGTGAATCTAATGGTTTTTGTGTGTTTCTTAAATGGTTTATAAACACTTTCCACACTGCAATTGTTGGAATCAGTATTAAATTTTTTCTTTATCTGTACTGATTAAGCTAAATTTAAAGCGAGTTATTTTAATATGAAAATTATGAGGATGTCATTTATTGATAGTTGTGTATAAGAATGTGTTTGTGGTAAATGGCATGTTTGTATGTCATCTCAACTAAAGACTAACTGTTATTTCAACGTAATCACAAGAGAACTAGCGGTGATTTAAAATTTATAGGAGATATGCTATCACATTGACGCTTTTACCAAACTGGAGTGACCTGATTGTTCTGTTGGAATTTATATCAAACCCTCCTGCGTTATCTTGCATTTTTTTCAGGCCGTTTGGTGTAAGGGAAGTAACTCTGAAGTCATATTCGGCTGTATAAGAATGTGTTCACCATAGTTAATGGGGGTGCACGCAGATCAGCGAGGATCTAAACCAGCGATTCTCAACCGCGGCTCCAAGGGCTGCATGCGGCCCTCGACGGTCTTCCCATTTAAATATAATAATTTTTTCTTTAATTGACGTGTTTTTAATTTTTTTTCTGCCCCTCCCCCCATCCAGGTTTTGGATCTGGCCCAGATATTAAACGATAACGTGTCTATTCATTTCCTAATACGGTTTTTATTCGCTACAACATTTATAGAAAATCTCTTGTGTTGAGATAATATAATATCGTATCAATGTATGATCGAGTAGTTTTTTTATACTGTATTTATGATTATAAGTTGTAAGGTGATAACTATTCATTTGTTGGTATATCTATCATGTAGCCATTAAAACGTACATATATATATGTATATATATATATATCATGATCGTTATAAACATATGCTTGTGTGTGTATGCACGTATGTATGATAATAATAATAATAATAATAATAATGATAATAATAATGAAATTATTGTATACAGTGCTCAGGTGCACTACAACTTGTCAAAAGTGTGCATAAAGCATATGCAGTATTGTACAAATGTCTGGAAAGTGAACAGTGTATGAGTCAGATACAAGCTTGCTTGTGTATGGAGGGGAGAAAATCAAGCATGTGTATATATATATATATAGGTGCACGCGTATCTGTGTAGTTAAGAAGCTCGCTTCCCAACCATACGGTTTCTGGTTCAGTCTCACTGATCAAAGCCTTGACAGTGGATTTAGTTGATGGAGACTGAAAGAAGCCAGTCATATATGTGTGTTTGTGCTCATGTGTATGCCCATATCTTGACATTACATGATAGTTGTATGCAAGTGCCACCATCATACAAGTGATGTCGTTTGTTTTCAATCTTCTGTGTAACACATCTGGCCGTGGGTGAATATCACCTTGTTCAGAAACAAGTAAGGGTTGATGACAGGAAAGGCATCCAGCCATAGGAATTCTGTCTGACCAGTGCAACCATAGAAAAGTGATTGAACCAATTATGATTATATGGCTATATATCTTGCTAGTGCCGCCGAACTGGCTCCTGTGCAGGTGGCACGTAAAATACACCATTTTGAGTGTGGCCGTTGCCAGTACCACCTGACTGGCCTTCGTGCTGGTGGCATGTAAAAGCACCCACTACACTCTCGGAGTGGTTGACGTTAGGAAGGGCATCCAGCTGTAGAAACTCTGCCAGATCAGATTGGAGCCTGGTGTAGCCATCTGGTTTCACCAGTCCTCAGTCAAATCGTCCAACCCATGCTAGCATGGAAAGCGGACGTTAAACGACGATGATGATATAAACATAACTGAAAGAAGCTCATCATATGTGTGTGTGTTTGTGTTTCATCATAGCATTGCATGATAGTTGTAAACGAGTGTCACTATTGTATTAGTGGTGCCAGTCATTTCCAATTTTCTATGAAAACATGTCAAGTCATGGAGACATATTACTTTGCTGGGACCCAAGTGAGAAGTGGCAACAAGAAAGACACCTAGCTATAGAAAGCCTGCCTCAGCAAGTCCTATCTAACCCATGCAGGCATGGAGAAGTGGATGTTAAAGTGATAATATTTTGTTTGTATATGTGTGCCTGTGTCTGTCTCTGTGTGCATGTGTATGTGCTCGCGAGGATACAACCTGAAAGTTGTAAATAAAAATCACTGTCCTACAAGCAGTGTTGTTCGTTTTTAATCCTCCATGAAAACAAATCCAGCCATAGAGAAACAAGTGAGGATTAGTGACAGGGAGGGCATCCATTTGTAGAAAATCTGCCTCAACAAATTTCATCTGACCCTTACAAGCATTTATTATTATTATTATTATTAATATTATTATTATTATTATTATAAGGCAGCGAGCTGGCAGAATCGTTGGCCAACTTTGTCACTGGGGCCAAGCTTTGCCTTTCATCCTTTTGGTGGGGGTGGGGGCGAAAAATTAAGAACCAGTCAAGTCTTGGGGTTGATGTGATTAACTATCCCTGTCCCCACCCATTCCAAGCCTTGTGCCTATAGTAGAAAAGATTATTATTATAACTCTTGAAATATGCATACATACCTATTACTATTTTTCTATGTTCAATCACATTGTTTACACAGATATATTTGTATATGAAACAAACATTGTAATTTTCAGTGCTGGCATTAAATTCTGTAGAAAATCTGTAGAGATACACTTAAAAGTGAAAACATCGCACTGCTAACACAAGAAGTATTAAGGTGGTAAGCTGTGCATTCTGTGTTAAAGGTCTGCTGAGGTTGACTGCCCTTTGTCCTTTCAGGGTTGATGAAATAAGTACCAGTTAAGCCACTGTGGTCAATGCAACTGACCAGCCCCCCCCCCCTCTGCTAAAATTTCAGGCCTTCTCCCTATAGCAGAATGGATTGTTATTATTATTATCAACAACAATGTTATGATTATTATAAGGCAGCGAGCTGGCAGAAATGTTAGCACGCCGGGCAAAATGCTTAGCAGTATTTCGTCTGTTTTTACATTCTGAGTTCAAATTCCGCCGAGGTCAGCTTTGCTTTTCATCCTTTTGGGGTCGATAAATTAATTATCAGTTGCGTACTGGGGTTGATATAATCTGCTTGCACCCTCTCCAAAAATTTCAGGCCTTGTGCCTAGAGTAGAAAAAAATATTTTAAGGTGGTGAGCTGGCAGAAACGTTATCACACCAGGTGAAATGTTTAGTGGTATTTCATCTGAGTTCAAATTCCACTCAGGTCGACTTTGCCTTTCATCCTTTTGGGGTCGATAAATTAAGTACCAGTTGCATACTGGGATTGATCTAATCGACTGCTCCCCGCCTTCCCAAAAATTTCAGGCCTTGTTCCTAGAGTAGAAAAGACTATTACGATTATTATTTTATCGACTTACTTTCAGAACACAAGTACACTAATCGATTGATTCATAATGTTCACAGAATTGTATAAAAAAGAAAGATAACTGGGTTTTATGTGAATGCATATTTTTACAAAACTAAAATTTGTCTTTAACACTGATCTTTAATAGCAATGTTATATGTGTTTATATTTTCTTGTAATAACTTGAAACTCTAACAAAACTCACTGAGTGGTTGTTGTTTTTTCTTTTAGCTTTTATTTTATCATATATCTCTGAAGAAATGATTATAAATGTTTGTTTACCTGTTAATCTTATCTATAAAAGGCAGATTTTTCTCTGTGTGTGTGTATGTTTAAAATTCATACATTTACACAATTCCAAATTTCTTGGATTAAAAAATCGGAATTAATATTCTAAATACAATAAGTGAGGTCACAGCGTCATTTTTCAGTCAAAGTAACTCTGAATTACGAATAAAATCCATAAAACTACAAAAATTAACATTTTCCCCTCTAATTATACAAGCATGATGAATGAAGTGAGGAAATTTCACCCGACTTCGTTATCATTCTTTATTCATAATCATCATCCAGCCTCATCCCCATTAGCCCTACTACCACCATCATCACCATCGTTATCATCAGACATAACAACACTCATTAGTTAAAACAATGGTTTAGTGGTAGAATTATTTTTAAATATATGTAGTCTTGGGAAAACATAGTTGGCCAGTGTCACTAATAATCAGTGAAATCTGCAAATATGAATAAAATTGTTTAACATTGTGGAAAAGTGTATTCTTATGTTTCAGAGAGAAAATAAAATAAAATACAATAAATATAACTTATTATGAGCCAGTGACAGAGTCTCTACATGGTCTCCTAACTTGCTAGAAACAGCAGCTAAATCTTCCTCAAAGTGTACCCCATCTGTCTTTAACAAAAAAATAAAAACAGAAAGGATACATTGAATAACAGTTGTAAATATGCTGCTTGAAATATAAATGGATTGGTCATGGCTGGAATGACTTTCACCATAAGTTTGTTCATTTGGTGCTCACTTCAGACTAAGCTACAAATTATATTTATGCATCTTATTTGATGATAGACTGATTACTATGCATCTTCTAATATATTGATTTTATACAAATGTGTTTGGTAAATTGATTTAGTCACAAGTATGTTACTGGTATTTATTTCAGTATGTTTTCAACACAGAAATAAAGAGATATATTAAACTTGACATTTAAAACACCTGATCTAATTCTTTACATTTGTATCATATACTCTCAGTTCTTTGCCAATGATACTAAAAATAAACAAAATCATATATAAGTCACTTATTATGCTATAACTGTCTAAAGTAGTGGTTCTCAACCATTTTTTACTTTGGGACTATTTGATTCCTATTTTACTCAGGTGGACTCTCATAGCCGTTCAGTGTTTAAAAAGTTTTATTGTAGTACCTGCTGACTGGTTCTCATGCCGGTGGCATGTAAAAAGCACCAGCCGAACGTGGCCGGTGCCAGTACCCACTGACTGGCCCCCATGCCAGTGGCATGTAAAAAGCACTATTCGAATGTGATCAATGCCAGGCCCGCCTGACTGGCTCCTGTGCCGGTGGCATGTAAAAAGCACCCACTACACCCTTGGAGTGGTTGGCATTAGGAAGGACATCCAGCTGTAGAAACATTGCCCAGTCAGATTGGAGCCTGGTGCAGCTGCTGGCTCTCCAGACCTCAGTCAAACCATCCAACACATGCCAGCATGGAAAACGGATGTTAAACGATGATGATGATAATGATAATGAATTAAATATTATTAGGAATTGTATTAAAAAAATTGTGAAAACATTTGGTGTATTGTTGATATATAAGCAATTT
>NC_068981.1:22960173-22960816 GCF_001194135.2 Octopus bimaculoides
CTAACACTTTGGAATTATTTTGTTTGGATTTTGGTTTCTAATAGAATATTTAAGTTGCATATTAATTCAACTAATTCTAAGATGAGGTTTGGTTTGTTGAAGCTACTTAAACTGGATGCTATTAGAAACCAGTTCAATGATTAATTTTGTAAAATCATACTGAAAGAATAACAAATTGTGAATAATTAACCAAAAATGTTTTTAGTTTTAATGGATATATGCATGTGTGTGTGTGTGTGTGTGTGTAAATACTGGTGCTGGTGCCATATAAAAAAAGCACTGGTGCTGGTGCCATATAAAAGGCACTCAGTACACTCTGTAAAGTGGTTGATGTTAGGAAGGGCATCCAGCTGTAGAAACTATGCCAGAACAGAAGATGGGCCTGGTGCAGTTCCTGACCTTACCAGCTCCTGTCAAACCATCCAACCCATGCCAGCATGGAAAATGGACTTTAAGATGGATATTAAATGAAGATGTATGTATATATATGAGTGTGTGTGTGTATATGTATATACAGGGTGTCCACAAAGTCTGGGTACATGGAGTAAATAAAATCATAACGTAAACAATTAAATATAAGAAATAATAATTTCTTAAAGTATGTGTTAATCCCCATGTACCCAAACTTTGTGGACACCCTGTA
>NC_068981.1:22960826-22964857 GCF_001194135.2 Octopus bimaculoides
TATGTGTTAATCCCCATGTACCCAAACTTTGTGGACACCCTGTATATGTATGTGTGTGTTTGTCTATATATATATATATATATACATATATATATATAGAAAAGAAAAGAAATGATTTTACCTTTAAATTACCTACTACTGTATACCTTATAGCTAGGACTATACATAGTAAGATAATACACCAGGATGTCTGCCTATGGATACATCTATCGCTTAGATGGTTGCATAACCTCTAACTTATATTTTGCTTAGTATATATATATATATGTATATATCCATTAACAAAATTATATATTGTGTATGTGCATATATACACATGCACACATACATGCATGTGTGTGTGTGTGTGTATATATATATATATATATATATGTATGTATATACATGCCTGTGTCTTGTAATATTTGCAGGTTGAACGTGAAGATTATTCCCACAAAACTGCTACTCCCATTCCAAGTGTGGACAGTGCTTTGGAGTCTTGGGGAAGTTCTGGGTTAGAGAGTTTCAATCAGAATTCAAATATACATACCGTTCTTGTGACCAAAAATGGCAGCAGCAGCATAAACCACAGTCCAGATAAATCAGGTAAGAGACTGTTTATGAGAACTGATAAGCATGCATGTATATCATTTTTTTCAATGTCATATCAATGTTTTGTATATTAGAATTTCTAAATTTAGTTTTTAATCTTGCATATGAGCAGATTCTTGAAGCCATAACTTGTGGGTCAGCTGTGTATTAAAAGCATTGGTCAGTGTGTGCAGACAATATATATATGTATGTGTGTGTGTGTAATATACAGGGTGTGATTAATAAACTGCTGTCTAAATTATGCTAAGGTGAAAATATCACTGACATCTCATTCTAACAGATATATTTACCAAAATTACATAAAAATATCTTGAAATACTAAAGAGTAAATTTATTCAATAAAATCGCCATTGGCTTCAACCATAGGCCTCCTTCAACCTCCAGACGACTTCAGAATCTCCTGCAACTCTTCTGGATGGTCTCCTTGTTTAAGTTGGTGAATGCTGCCATAATCCTAGCCTTCAGTTCATCTTTGCTGTTACAAGGAGTTTTGTTGGGACAAACACAGACACACAAACATATACACACACACACATATACATATATACGACGGGCTTCTTTCAGTTTCCGTCTACCAAATCCACTCACAAGGCTTTGGTCGGTCCGAGGCTATAGTAGAAGACACTTGCCCAAGGTGCCACACAGTGGAAATGAACCTGGAACCATATGGTTGGTAAGCAAGCTACTTACCACACAGCCACTCCTGTGCCTATATTAATTGCCTGAAATTAATTTCAATTTTTTAATTAATGGAATTAATGAATTGTTATTTTGTAACATAGTTTGGTGCTTTATTTATTAAAATGGAATCTGTCCAGGTGGCACATAAAATACACCATTTCGAGCATGGCCGTCGCCAGTACCGCTTGACTGGCCTTTGTGCCGGTGGCACGTAAAAGCACCCACTACACTCTTGGAGTGGTTGGCGTTAGGAAGGGCATCCAGCTGTAGAAACTCTGCCAGATCAGATTGGAGCCTGGTGTCGCCTCCTGGTCCACCAGTCCTCAGTCAAATCGTCTAACCCATGCTAGCATGGAAAGCGGACGTTAAACGACGACGACAATGATGATGATGATGATGAAAGAATTAAATACCGTTTGGCATAATGCATTCTTAACTCGGTGAATTTCTTTTGTTTGCAGCCACATTACCAGCTGATTTCCGCAGTTATCCAGATTCCATAGAGTCATCTTCAGAGGCAGACGGTAGCATGGAAGGCAACTCTACCCATCACCACTACACTGATGATGGATGGCAGGACAATGAGAGCAACCAAAGTTACGAGGACAGCAGTGATAACGAGAAGGCTGACGAATGGTCAAGGACATGCGATGACCTTGAAAACACTGACACCTCAGAGATGCTACGACAGATAGGCGCAAGTCTTAGGCAAAGGAGCGTTGCGAGTCTACATAAGATACGATCCCGTGAAGGGAGACGGAAACCAAAGAAAAGCAACTGCCACTGTGCCCAGGGCAACGATAGTAACATCAACACCAATTGCCACAATACTAGTAAAGTAGCTTCATCTCATACAAACACATGTACCGATTTAGTACCAGCGACATTCGATGAGCAGGTACAAACCATTTTTTCCCCTACCCCAATTGAACTTCACAAGTTTACGATCGTTAAAGAAAATGCCACAGAAGATTTCGGTTTCAGCTTATCAGAAGGAATGTATGAAAAGGGAGTGTATATCAGCGCTATTAGGCCTGGAAGTCTGGCAGAGAAATCTGGTCTCTTGCAATATGACCGGATTCTTCAGGTATGACAATTTTTAAAATGTTTCTTTCCATAAACATTACTTATGTTAGACCCTTTGCTTCCTGTCGAGTATAAACCATCAATGACTTTTCTCTTCTATTCTCAAACCTGGGCTCTCTTTACTGTTTCGCTCCAGTTGGGTCTTTTTTTTTTTTTTTTTTTTTTTTTTTTTTTTTTTTCAGTTTTGCTTTAGTATTCTGCTTCCAGCTAAGTTTATTATCATCATCTCTTTTACTCTTTTACTTGTTTCAGTCATTTGACTGTGGCCATGCTGGAGCACTGCCTTTAGTCGAGCAAATCGACCCTAGGACTTCTTCTTTGTAAGCCTAGTACTTATTATATTGGTCTCTTTTGCCGAACCGCTAAGTTACGGGGATGTAAACACACCAGCATTGGTTGTCAAGCGATGTTGGGGGGACAAACATATACACACAAACATATACACACACATACATATATATATATATATATATATATATATATATATATATATATATATATATATGACGGGCTTCTTTCAGACAAACACAGACATACACACAGATACATGTATATATACAACGGGCCTCTTTCAGTTTCCGTCTACCAGATTCACTCACAAGGCTTTGGTCGGCCTGAGGCTATAGTAGAAGACACTTGCCCAAAGTGCCATGCAGTGGGACTGAACCCAGAACCATGTGGTTGGTAAAAAAGTTACTTACCACACAGCCACTCCTGTGCCTCAGTAAGACAAATGAAAAAATGTTTCTTTCCGTAAACATTACTTATTTAGACCCTTTGCTTCCTGTCGAGTATAAACCATCAATGACTTTTCACTTCTGTTCTAAAACTGGGCTCTCTTTACTGTTTCTCTCCAGTTGGGTCTTTTTTTTTTCCAGTTTTGCGTTAGTATTCTGTCTCCAGCTAAGTTTATTATCATCCTCTCTTTTACTCTTTTACTTGTTTCAGTCATTTGACTGTGGCCATGTTGGAGCACCGCCTTTTAGTCGAGCAAATCGACCCCAGGACTTATTCTTTGTAAGCCTAGTACTTATTCTATCAGTCTCTTATGCCGAACCGCTAAGTTACGAGGATGTAAACACACCAGCATCGGTTGTCAAGCGATGATGGGGGGGACAAACACAGACACACAAACATATACACACACATACATGTATATATACGACGGGCTTCTTTCAGTTTCCGTCTACCAAATCCACTCACAAGGCTTTGGTCAGCCCGAGGCTATAGTAGAAGACACTTGCCCAAGGTGCCATGCAGTGGGACTGAACCCAGAACTATGTGGTTCGTAAGCAACCATATATATATATGACGGGCTTCTTTGAGACAAACACACACACATGTACATACGTATACATACGACGGGCTTCTTTCAGTTTCCGTCTACCAAATCCACTCACAAGGCTTTGGTCAGCCCGAGGCTATAGTAGAAGACACTTGCCCAAGGTGCCACGCAGTGGGACTGAACCCAGAACCATGTGGTTCATAAGCAACCTACTTACCACATAGCCACTCCTACGCCTATCATCATCATTAGCAGAATCATTAGCACACTGGATGAAACGCTTAGCAGTATTTTGTCTGTCACTTCATTCTGAGTCTCAATTCCGCCGAGGTTGACTTTGCCTTCCACTCTTTCGGAGTTGATAAATTAAGTACCAGTGAAACGGGGG
>NC_068981.1:22964883-22975330 GCF_001194135.2 Octopus bimaculoides
CAACTGGTCCCCTCCCAGAAAGCCTTGTGCTTATAGTAGAAATGATTATTATTATTATTATTATTATTATTTAGTGAGTTGGACAAAATTCTTAGCAGCTTTTTTTCCGACTCTTTACATTCTGAGTTCAAATTCCACCAAGGTTGACTTTGCTTTTCATCCTTTCGGGGTTGATGGTTGATAAAATAAGCACTAGTCAAATACTGGAGTTGATGTAATTGATTAAGCCCCTCTCCCTAGAATTGTTGGCCTCATGTCAGAATTTGTAGCATTATTACTATTATTATTACTATTATTATTATTATTATTATTAAGGTGATGAGCTTGCAGAATCATTAGTATGCCTGACAAGATGCTTAGTGATATTTTTTCGGGCTTTACGTTCTGAGTTCAAATCCTGTTGTGGTCAACTTTGCCTTTTATCCTTTTGGGAGTTGATAAAATAAGTACCAGTTGGACGCTGAGATTAATGTAATTGACTAACTCCCTACCCTGAAATTGCTGGCCTAGTGCCAACATTTGAAACCATTATTGTTATTATAATTATTACCTCTTTTTCTGATTTCAGGTGAATAATGTGAAAACTCGAGATTTTGATTGCCGTCTTGTAGTACCAGTTATTGCTGAGGCTGGCAGCTATCTAGAGTTGGTTGTAAGCCGAAATCCTCTGGCAGACGCATCAAATGAAGGGAGAGCTTATATGTTAAATAATAAGAAACCTTTGAAATCTTTATGAAATATAAGAAAAGACTAATTCTATACCAATTTTCAAGGTTTCAGTTTTCATGCCCTCATTTTTTTAAAACATGAAATTCATTGAGCTTGCTATGAGATTTTTGGGATTAATCTGTGTGTCTCATACTTTGTACTCCAGGAATATACCGGAAACAATCTAATTTTCAAACCCAGCAAAGAAAATGTTTTAGATTGCTAAGTAAATGTGATACAAGCGTGTGTACTGGATTAATCTACACCATACTAAATATATTGTATCATTGCTAAGTAAACATCTGTCAAAACGAGGAAGGGAATATGTGAGATAATCTTACATATATGTTACTTAACAAACATCCCCGAGAGAGAACGAGAGAGAGAAGTGTGTGTTATTGTTGTTTGTTTTGTTTATTTTTTTTAATTTTATAAAAAAAATTATTTATTCATCATTTGCCGTTTGGTGAACGTTTAAAGAAATGATTTTACAGGAATCAATCAAAGGAAGAAATGAAGACAAGATTTTTTTTTTTTTTTTTAATCTTGTAAGAGCAGCAGTAAATCATGTACAGTAATTAAGACCAGAGTTAATTGACTTTGAAAGTAGCAATAGAAGAGACGGTGCTTACAAGCTAATGACTTAACCAAACTTTCTACACCAGTATTTTTTCATATTCATGTGGGACACTACATGAGTGTGAAAATTGCTTAACTCTTTTGGTACCAATCCAACTGAGACTGTCCTTGGTTCTTTGATATAATCTTCCTGTTTTAAAGTGATATAAATTAAAACCTTCCATTGAAATTTCATGTTAATTTATGTTCCTAACTCCAGCTTAATAATGACAAATTTATTTGAATAAATTTGTAGTGGCGCGAAATTATAGCCGCCATTGAGGAAGTACTATTCTGCGCATGCGCAGAATAGTACTACCTCAATGGCGGCTATAATTTTGCGCCACTACAAATTCATCATTATTTTCCAAATTAATTGAAACAAAGGTAATGTATTACAACAGAAATATGGTAGCAAAAGGGTTAACTGATATGTGTGTGTGTGCAAACTCCATCTTACACAGCTTGCTGATGAAGCTATGAAGCTGTTTCTCTCTCTCTCTCTCTCCATTGAACTGAATTTTAAATTAGATATAAAATAAATTCCACAGAACAATACTCAGTCAACAAAATGATATTCAGTGGCAGAAAAGAAATAAAGAAGAGGCCATGGAACTGAACTCTTAAGAAATGGTTCCTATTGATAATTGATGGCCTTTCAAATATGTGTTATCAACACAAATTTGTAATGTTTGGACAATTAACCAAATGTATATTGCTGTGAATGTTTAGTTATATCTGTATATTTCTGTGTGTGTGTGTGTGTTGTTATTTTTTTTCTTTGCAGGAATGGCCTTCATATTGTCAGTAAGTAACTAGAAAAAGAGTTCTATGAAACATAACAAAAAAAAAATCATAACTATTTGTCATAATTAAACAAAAACAAGCTTGCATTCTTACAGTCATCGATTCCTACAGTATATTCTGTTTCTGCGACAAACTTTTTCATTCTTGCTGCCAGATTTGCTTTTCAGTTGTCCTCCTCATAACATTTGGGTCTGCCTTGACCATGAATGATTAAAAACAACAAAAGAAAAAGACCAAAAAAAAAAAAACCATCCAGTATAAACAAAATTTTTTCCCCAAAAGTTGTTTCATCATCATTTTGATTAATTTAAGTTGGGGATCATTTACAAACTCAAATAAATCTTTTTTTGTAATGGAAAATTTCATGCCATAATGTCTATCCTCCACATTTCTTAAATTTGAATACTGGAAAATGTTTGATGTGACTTTGCTCACAAAATAAATATATATAAAAAAAAAAAATCAAAACTGTACTAGTTTGATGTTCCATCCTTTTTGGTATTTCTTTTTTCCTATCTTTCATTCACATAAACATTGAAATATATATTGTTTTACTAATTTCGTTTTTAATTTCATAAATCAATGTTTTTTTCTTTTTCTTTTATGGAAAGGCATCACAATAACCAATTTAGGGATTCCGAGAGAGTGGAAGAAAAAAGGGGAGATAAATTACAACAGCTGGATTGTTGCAAATAGAAGAAACATTGCATGAAGATGTTATCCTTAGACCATGGCCTTGGTCTCAATGTTCGTAAGCTTGGACTTAGTTAAAGGAACCCAAAGGCTAGGTTGTCATGTTAAACTGGTTGATGGATTGTGTCTACCGTTCACAAAGAGGTATAGTTCACAGGTTTCAGTGGTCCAGTTTCAATACCAACACTTAAGTTGCTTGACACAATGGTACTTGCTGCAAAGTACCATACTGTACTTTTGATTTTGGAACCATGTGACTGTGAAACGAACTTCTTAACCACATCACTATAAGTCTCTTCAACCAAATACGTGAATGCATCATCATCATCGTTTAATGTCTGCTTTACATGCTAGCATGGGTTGGACGATTTGACTGAGGACTGGTGAACCAGATAGCTACACCAGGCTCCAATCTGATTTGGCAGAGTTTCTACAGCTGCATGCCCTTCCTAACGCCAACCACTCTGAGAGCAAAAGTTCTTAAATCTAAAATCCAGTACAGACAGAAGGAGTGATATAGGATGTTGTGTATAGTGGTAGCAGACTTCCATTGCTCAACGATAAAGATTGATTTTTGATCAACACAGTTACTTGTTCACTTATTTAATGTGCAAGTGGATGAGTATTCCAAAAAAACCTGACCCATTAATGTAATTCTCAGGCAGAATTATCATGACACAGCATGTGACAAGGTTGTGCCTTTGAATCACACGTACAATCCACCCAATGAGCTTCTATACAGTTTCTGTCTCCTCAAATTCGGTCTCATAGAATGGGTCAACTCCATGCTATAGTAAATTACATTTGCTCTGTGAGATTTAACTCTTTAGCATTCAGATAACTTATCAAATATAATGCTTATTTATTCACATTGTTTTGAATTAATAATACATTCTCTCACAGCTTTGAGATTTTGATGATGCGATTGTTTATTTTTAGAATGACATTGTAGGGTAGACACGAGAGGCTGGATCTGGCTGGCTTGAACATAAGACACATAGAATATTTGTGTCTGGTATGGCTGGGGTAAATGCTAAAGGGTTAAAGAAATTCTCTTACATGTCTTGATGATTTCAGATATTCATTTAATCCATTTAGACATCCATGTAAAGCTGAAAAACCATGACAGGATGAGGAGGGTTTGTAATAAACTTTATATAAAAGAATAAACTAAAACAAAAGCACAAAGACTATGAAGGAGAAAAAGAGGTACAGATAAAGAACAATTAAGTATTTTCTTTTATTAAATCTTTTTTTTTTTTCCATGAATTGAAACGTCTTATGCTTAGTTGATCCTTGAAAGAAAGTTGTACAACCAACCTTGGAAGTTGTTTTAAGACCAGGTTTAAAACGCTCTCTCTCTCTCTCTCTCTCTCTCTCTGTCACTCACTCACAAATGGGTATTTTTGCTTTCAAACAAGTAATGAATTCTAAATTAGGTAATCAATATCATTCACTACAATACTCAGCTTCGGCTGATACTTTATTTTATCAATCCTAGGCAGGGTGAAAGGCAAAGTTAATTGTTATTTCTTTACTACCCACAAGGGGCTAAACATAGAGGGGACAAACAAGGGATTAAGTCAATTACATCGACCTCAGTGCGTAACTGGTACTTAATTTATCGACCCCGAAAGGTTGAAAGGCAAAGTCAACCTCAGCGGAATTTGAACTCAGAACGTAGCGGTAGACAAAATACCGCTAAGCATTTCGCCTGGCGTGTTAACATTTCTGCCAGCTCGCTGCCTTTGTTAATTGTAGCAAGATTTGAACTCAGGATGTAAACTGCTGGTACAAATACCACAAGGCATTCCTTTTGATACTCTACTGATTCTGCCAGCTCTTCCCCTTCATTCAAACAAATAAAGCCAAAAAATTTCTGAATGGTCTCCACAGGAACACAAAGGTGATTCCATACAATCCTCCTCTTTTGCCTTCTTTTACTTGTTTCAATCATTAGATGACCTCAGCCATGCTGAGGGTATCTTCTTGAAGGATTTAGTTGAACAAATTGACCCCAATATTTATTTTTAAAATTAGGTACTTATTCTTTTGAGGCTCTTTAGGTGAACTGCTAGGTTATGGGGTAGGTTATGGAGGACATAAACAACCCAACATCAGTTAAGCAATGGTGGGACACACACACACATAGGTGCAGGTGTGGCTGTGTGGAAAGAAGCTTGCTTCCCAACCACATGGTTCAGGGTTCAGTCCCACAGCATAGAACTTTGGGCAAGTGTCTTCTACTATAGCTTCAGGCTGACCAAAGACTTGTGAGTGGATTTGGTAGATGGAAACTGAAAGAAGCCCGTCGTTTATGTATATATATATATATGTTGTGTGTGTGTGTGTGTATCTTTGTGTTTGTCCACCGCCACTGCTTGACAACCAGTATTGGTGTGTTTACATCTCTGTAACTTAGTGGTTTGGCAAAAGAGACTGGCATAGTAAGTACCAGGCTTTAAAAAATTACGTACATTCAACTAAAATTTCAGGGCAGTGCCCCAGCATGGCCACAATCAAATGACTGAAACAAGTATATATATATATATATATATGTGCACACATGATTGACTTCCACAGTGTCCATCTACCAAATTCACCCACAAGGTATTGGTCAGCCTGGGGCTATAGTAGAAGACACTTCCTCAAGGTGCCTTGCTGTGGGATTGAACCTAAAACTACGTGGTCACTTCCTTACTACATAGCCATGCCTGCACCTATATCTGTACATTTAAGTTTTGTAGCTTAATTATTTAAATGATTTTACTAATGATATATATATAAATAACAGCTGTTTATTTTAAAACATACTTCTTCAGATATTGAACGAAAGTAATTTTTGAGTCATGAAAAAAAAATTACCAGAATTATGATATTGGTGAAGACAGAACAACAGCAACAAGTAAGAGTTGAAGATATAGATTAGAATTCTTGGCCCAATATTGGTAAAAAGTTATATATTTCACTCTTACTGATAATTAACAAAATACTAAATATTTTGAATCCAGGAATGGGTTTTTCTTTTTGTTTTCTCTAATATATATTTACAAATTTACATTTCTTTTTAACTTTTCCTGAACTAATCTCAAAATATGAAACCATTTTGGAATATTTTGTATTCTATTTATTCTACAAACATGGCTATAGACACAGGCATTGCTATGTTGTCCAGAAATTAGCTTTCCAACCACTTGGTTTCAGGTTCAGTCCCACTGTGTCGCACCTTGGGCAAGTATCTTCTGCTATTGCTCTGGGCAGCAAAAGCCTTGTGAATAAACTTGGTAGAAAGAAACTGAGAAAAGCCAATCTCATATATATATATATATATATATATATATATATATATATATATATATATATCATACTTTTATATATCCCTCTACACTGCCTCATGCAGTTGAGGGACCTTAACTTGCAAGTACTTTGTGACCTCACCATTGCTGGTGCCATAAAAAACATGCACCCAATACACTCTAAAATGCTTGGCATTATGTAGGGTATCCAGCTGTAGAAACCTTGCCAAAGCAGATACTAGAGCTTAGTGCAGCCTTCTGGCTCAACAGTTGCTGCCAAACTATCCAACCCATGCCAAAATAATGATATTTATGTGTCTGTATGCATCAGTTTATATCAGTGTAAGATATTAAATATTGATGAGAAAAAGAATGTCATTATACAAATGAGGTCCCCACTGCATCAGGTTAGGCCCTTCCTTGTCACATTCACTGTCAGAAATACAGAAATACATTGAATTCGTGATTAGCTTGTTGGAAACTTGTAATGGCGAACCCTGCTGTACTCTTTCACCACTTTCTATCACTCTTACTTCCTGTTTCTGTTGTGCCTGTAATTCAAAGGGTCAGCCTTGCCACACAGTGTCACGATGAATATCCCCGAGAACTACGTTAAGGGTACACGTGTCTGTGGAGTGCTCAGCCACTTGCACGTTAATTTCACAAGCAGGCTGTTCCGTTGATTGGATCAATAGGAACCCTCGACGTCGTAAGCAACGGAGTGCCAACACACATGATTTTTCTACAATAGGCCTGTTCATAAATTGAATATATATATAGATAAATCTCACAGTTGGCAATAGATCATTTCTGTTTGTACACTTATATCCCTTTGATTAACTTTACTTTTCTTTTAATCATTAAGTGTAATTTTCTACACTTGCATGGATTACATGGTTCTTGTTCAGCACTGCTTCTCACCGATTGCTATGTAGTCCCTTGTCATCTTCTGTGTGATGTACAGCATTCAGAGATCAGCTTCACCATTTTTTCCATTTTTACAAGATTGCTTAGCACTTTTCTTTTATCCATCTATCATCCTCTATAGGCATCTCATGTCTGTACCTTCTTGTTGATTCCTCTTACACCTATCTGTTTCGGCAACTCATTTGTGTTACAACATTTACACCCCCGACCCACACCAAATTCCTCCACCTTCCCTCACAACTGACCGTACTTGCACCATTTTTGCCACTCATGCATTTCCTCTATCTCCATCTTTACCCATCTGCTACTCCCCTTCACACTCACGTGAACCTAAGCTTTCCACTCATACCACTTCCCTTATATTCACCTTCCAGCATTACTGACGAAGGCCGGTTAGCTCAGTTGATTGGAGCGTTGTGCTATTAACACAAATATCGTGGGTTCAAGCCCCATACTGGCCATATGTCTTTTTTCGTGCCAGTGGGACATAAAAAGCACCCACTACACTCTCAGAGTGGTTGGCGTTAGGAAGGGCATCCAACTGTAGAAACTCTGCCAGGTCAGATTGGAGTCTGGTGTAGCCATCTGGTTCGCCAGTCCTCAGTCAAATCGTCCAACCCATGCTAACATGGAAAATGGATGTTAAATGATGAAGATGATATGCTCTGACATCTTTTTTTTCCAGCTGGGTTAACCATACATCTCCCTACAGTATAACATGCATTTCTGTCCCTCCACCCTCATCATTTGGCATAAAGCCTCCACTCTAAATATTCCTCCCTCCTCAGTTGTGGGGGGTTTTGTCTTGCGGGTTATTTTGTAACCTTGCTATTGCAAACGCCGCATAAAAAGCATCCAGTAAACTTTGTAAAGTAGTTATTAGGAAGAGATCCAGCCATAGAAATCATGACAAAGACAATGGAGTTTGGTGCAGTTTTATAGCTTGCAAGTTCTTGACAAACCATTCAGTCCAAGCCAGCATCGAAAATAGATATTAAATAATAATGATTGTTAGTTCCACCAGAATGCAACAAACTGGCAGAATTGTTAGCATATAGGGCAAAATGCTTAGTGGTATTTTGTCCATATCATCATCATTGTCGTCGTTTAATGTCCACTTTCCATGCTGGCATGGGTTGGACGGTTTGACTGAAAACCGGCAAGCCAGGAGACCAGGAGGCTGCACCAGACTCCAATCTGATTTAGCAAAGTTTCAACAGCTTGATGCCCTTCCTACACACACACACACGCACATATAATGGGCTTCCTTCAGTTTCCATCTACCAAATCCACTGAAAGTTTTGATCAGCCTAGGGTTAGAGTAGAAGACACATATCCAAAGTGCCACACAGTAGGATTGAACCTGAAACCGTGTGGTTGGGTAGCTAACTTCTTAACCACATGGCCATGCCTGTGCCTTTTGTCATTAGTAAAATAATTCAAATTTGAGTTCCAGTAATTATGAGTTAGAATCCCAGTTCTGAATAGTTAATGTGAGTAATATTTTATAATTAACTATAATCATAATTAAATTCTATTCACAATATGAACATAATTAGTAGCATTGTCCAGATTTATTAATACCTACAATAAACACAATCATATAAATTCACTATATTTTGGTTAAACTTCTTGAAAAATGTCCGGATTCTTTTCAATCAATTAGAAATACTTTAAAATATATATATAGAGATCTTAAAATAAAATTGCCATTCTTTTTATATATTTCAAAATTTTCATAATTTAACATTCATTTTCCATTCAGACATGGGTTGATGGTTTGACTGGAGTTGGCAAGCTGGGGCTGCACCAGGCTCCAATTGTCTGTTTTGGCAAGATATCTATGACTGGATGCCCTTCCTAATGCCAGCTCCTTTTACAGAATGTACTGGATGCCTTTTACATGGCACCAGCATGCGTGCTTATGTGGCATCAGCAAGCTTGCAAAGCAAGGGACCTCTTAGCTAAGAGAGAGGGTGGAACCAAGAGGTTAGAGTACAATAGAGGGACAATACTATACTAGTTACTCTAAATGAATTGTTTTTCTAATCAGTAAATATTTCCAATGTCTATTGCTGTGCTTGAGGTATATAAATACCGTTACATGTTTCTCCTAGGCTAAGGCTTAAGTCTGACATGAGCCTTAAAACTCATAAGGTTTTTAGCTTGATGTGATTTCCATAGCATATGACTGGATTACATTTCCTCCTGAACAGGATGCCAGTCCATTGCAGGGTTATCTTCCCAAATATTGTGGGAATTCATTTACAGTCGAATGAATTGGAACAATGTGACATTATGTGTTTTGCTCAAGAATGCAATGCACCGACCAGTTTGAAAACTGAAACTCCGACCTTAGAATTGTGAGTGCAACACCTTAAACTCTAAGACGCATATTTTCACTGACAAACTTAAAAAAAAAAAAAAAAAATCAGGAAAGTTATATACGCTATGAATTTACCTTGCAATAATCAAAGTCAGCATGAAGTTCTATGGTTTGGCAGGATCTGATTGGTCCAAGGACTGTATTCTGCTCCACTCTCAACTTTGTCATGGTTTCTATGGCTGGATGCCCTTCCTAATGCCAACCACTTTACAGCATGTACTTGGTGCATTTTTGTACCACTAGCACTATTGAAATTGCTAGACTATGAATCCCAAGGGAGGGTAGGGGTCGGCTTTATGCTAGGGCAGTGGTTGCCACCCCTTGACACTCAGGTCATATTATCAGTGCCCCTCCCCCACCACAAACATAGACCACTTTCTACATTAAATTCAAAACAACTGTATTTCACAAGCTTAACTTAATTAACCCATAATTTTATTGTTTTTTTACATTCATCATCCCTTTATTGCCCCCACTTTTCTTCAATACCTCACTGGATATTTCCACTGCCCCCAATGGAGTAGTGCTAGCCAATTTGGGAACCACTGTGCTGTGGGTTACTCTATGAGAGTAGAGCAGCAGCAAAGAAATAGTGGTGAAGGGGTGTCCCCTTAAAAAAATGAGAGGAGTAGAAGTGGGTGAATATTTGTATCCCTAAGCAAAATTACTGTGACCTACAACTTGGAAGATACATTCCTCATCATCTAACGTCCAATTCCCATGCTGGCATGGGTTGGATGATTTGCCAGGAGCTGATAATCTAGAAGACTATGCTAAGCTCAACTGTCTGCTTTGGCACAGTTTCTATGGTTGGATGCTCTTATATGGGATTTAAAAGTTAGAATTACTCTTTTACTTGTTTCAGTCAGTTGACTGCGGCCATGCTGGAACACCGCCTTTAATCGAGCAAATCAACCCCAGGACTTATTCTTTGGAAGCCTAGTACTTATTCTATTGGTCTCTTTTGCCGAACCGCTAAGTTACGGGGACGCAAACACACCAGCATCGGTTG
>NC_068981.1:22975340-22981025 GCF_001194135.2 Octopus bimaculoides
CTCTTTTGCCGAACCGCTAAGTTACGGGGACGCAAACACACCAGCATCGGTTGTCAAGCGATGTTGGGGGGACAAACAGACACACACATATATACGACGGGCTTCTTTCAGTTTCCATCTACCAAATCCACTCACAAGGCTTTGGTCAGCTCGAGGCTCTAGTAGAAGACACTTGCCCAAGGTCCCATGCAGTGGGACTGAACCCGGAATCATGTGGTTGGTAAGCAAGCTACTTACCACACAGCCATTTTTTTCCTTTGTTACTGGTACACCAACGCTAGTGAAACAGAGTACAAATAGAAAATAGATGATAGTGTAAAGAAATGTATGAGACATTGAAGACAAACGAGCAAATAAGAACTGATATATTGTTTTATTAAAGTCCTTGTTGCTATTACCATTAAATGTCTAAACATCTGGTTTATCTTCAATATTTTTCATAGTCACAGATGAGAAAACAAGTCATAACAAGAAACAAAAAAATAATGTTTGGAAATAAAGATGAAACAAATAATTATGAAGTCTATGAAAGACAGACAGCAGTATATAAGTTGTCTGGAGAACGTATGAAGATCTGCTATTGTCTTTGTGGAGGAAAATAAATAGTGGATTGGGAATATTGTTATCCATCCTTGCCACCCACTGTCTAAGTCGAGGGTGGTGGGGACAGAATGTGATATGTGAGTGCTATTTTATAAATGATTGTTATTGATTTTTTTTTTTTTTCATTTTAACATGTTAATAGATTTCAATGATAGATAATGGAATACAAAACTTATGACCTAACAGCTAGGAATTTTGTCAACATTGCTGATTGCATTTCTACATCTAATTATGAAATAAACCCTTCATTTAACAACTGGCCATAAAATTAGATTTTAAAAAAAAACAAAAAAAAACCCAGTTTGTAAAAATTTCTTAATGTTTTCTCCACTATTTACAGAGAAAAAAAAAACTACACAAGCCATCTGATGAAGAAATGTTTGAATATATTTCTGACAAGAAAAACACAAATCTGCTAACTTCTTTATACTGGTTCTAATACTTGTTCATTATTCACCATGCATGAAGATTGGGTGTGATTAATGTTCCACTCAACATGCATATGTCATTCTTTTTTTTTGTTTGTTCCTTATTGATATTGTACCAGTCCAACATTGACATAGTGTACAAAAATAACAAGCACTAATTGTAAACATTTTTGTGAATATGCACCACGTTTTTAGCCAAGTCCACATACCTATCACATTTTTTTCTTTTTTCTTAATAATATAACCCATATTGGGTTTGATAACTCTATAAATTCTGATATATGCATAAAATGTCTGATCTGATTAACTTTTGACAACTTGCCTTTCCCAGCTTATATACCCATTCACTCTTCTGTTGAGAGCACAGCAATCACTCAACCTACTAAAATTAGCAGCTAAAGCTTCCTCAGATCGCACTCTTGCATCTTCGACACGATGAAGTAGTCCAAGGTTAACAAAAAAAAAAAAAGGGCCATGATTGGAATGCCTTTGACTCTAGGTCTGCTCGATCAAGGTCAACTTGGAACTAAACAACAACAGTGAACTGAGTCAAATATGCGTAGATCAAGGACACAACTGAAGGGTGACAGGGGTGGCCTTTCTAGTTTGATCAATTCTATAAATAATTGTTTGTATGACACCAAACTGTGCGCACCCCCACCTTCAGTTTTCTCAACTAGTAGATACAAATAAGGATCTCAGACCTTATGAGATACATTGTGTGAGGTAAGGTATAGAAAGACCTTCTTTTACAAACATTTTATGACAGTGCCCCAGGTGGAGTAATAGCCAACCAGCTGGCTGGCTGGAACCGAATAAGAGAGAATAAAAGAAAGAGAAAATGTGGCATGCTCATAATCGAAAGTGGGGAAAAGTCGCAGACAAATGAAATCATTTTGTTAGCCACCCTCTTCTATAAAACTTAAAATCAGACGGATGAGTTAAATGGTTGAGCTACTGAACAACTATTAAAAAAAAAAGCTAAACCCCTTTATTTTCTACATGTTTTTTTTTTTTTAAATTATAAAACAAAAATAAATCCTGTATTAAAATGTATAATTTATGGATTTGTGCTTGCAACAATATAACATAAAAATAAGAGGAGTGATTTTAGGTGAAACTGAAAATTCAACTTTTAAGTCTCTCCTTCAATTATGTTAGTCAATAATTCATTAATGTAATTAAGGGGAGAATAAAGGAAAAAGAAACAAATGACTATTTGGCAATTTTTTGATGCATTTGCCTGGAGATATGAATATCTAATAGTTGTAAACTAATGAGCGTCGTGTATGAACCTTAAAACACACAAGTTTGTGTCACAGCTTATTTGCACATACGACTGTGTGTATGTAATGCTATATGCACATACACCGTAGTATATTTTATATATTAGTTTAATATATTTAATTTTCTTGTTATCATCAAACTTTCAAATTTTTCACACAGCAATGATTATGCAGTAATAATGATGACTGTATAACCATTGTTGTAATTTATTTTTTTAAAAAATAACCCAACTTATTTCGTTTATTATTTGATATTAAATTTTGTTTTGTTTGATAATTCTAAAATCGTTTACAGGCCAATGAACAAATATTGTATGTGTAACAAACTTAAAAAAAACAAAATGGGCAGCGGGGGGAGAAGCAGGTAAATTATATGTTGAGATATACAAAATACATTAAAAGAACAGTAACAGTACTGTGTGTTGATGGCCTGTTGTTTTATGAACAGGTTTAAATGTTAAGTAACTCAACAGATTTAAACTGTTCATCGGAAGTGACAACCGAAATAAAAGGATGAGCAGCAGTGGAAAGGTGGAAGCTGTAGAGGAGACATGTACAGGGCACTAAAAAATATCACAGTAATATGATTTTGTATTGTTTTGGTCTCCTCTTTTCCATTCTCTCTTTCTCACTCCTCTTCAATGAAACTGTCCCTTTAATAAACTTTTCACCGTTTGCTCATATTTTATATCACTGTAGCAGAACTAAGATAGAAAGATATGTATATCTATCCAACCTTAGAGTGCTAAATAAAAAAAAAAAAAAATTTTTTAAATTTAAAAAACTGTTTCATTTGTCCTTCTGTTGACATGGAATGCAGCCACTGTGTTCCTTATCCAACTTCTCAATACCACGAGCAAACAATTTTACCAGCTGACAATGGACCCTGGAATGATAGACAAAGAAATGGGTCTAGATTAATTCTGATCCGACAAAATTTTAATGTAAATTATATCAAAAAGAATAAGCACCAGCTTGAGACAAACTGTTTTAACAGAAACAGAAACATGGTTCAATTTCCATCGGTGAATGTGCCATGATCTTCTCTGAAATGGGTGAAACACTAATATTTAATGTAATCTCAAGGCTATTTGTTGAGTCCTACTTTAGAAGACAGGAAAGAGTATCATCATTATTTAGTGCCTGTTTTCCATGCTGGCATGGGTTAGACAGTTTGACCGGGGCTGTTAAGCTGGAGAGCTGTACCAAGCTTCAGCCTGATTTGGCTGGCTTTCTATGGCTGGATACCCTTCCTAATGGTAACCACTCTAAGAGTGAAATGGGTGCCCTGTACATGTCACTGGCACTGACCACGACTACAATTTCACTAGGATTGATAGGTCTTCTCAAGCACAGCAAATCAGTAAAGGTCTTGATCCCTTGTCATATCAGTATCGATATATCTCATTCTGTAAAGACCCCCTTCAGTCATAAACGACCATGGGATTGCACCTAGAAAGTTCCTCTCCAAGGCACAAGTCCAGGCAAGGTTGTTTATAGAAGACTAACAGTCGCCCATGCATACCAGCCTCCCCTCTTCACACCACCAATGTCATCCATGGGAAAGGCAAAGATCAATACCGCTTGGCACCAGTGACATGGCAACTCATTTCAATAGCTGAGTGAACTGGAGCATCATGAAATAAAGTTTCTTGCTCAAGAACATGACACATAGCCCAGTCCAGGAACTGAACTCACTACCTCATAGTTGTGAGCCCAATGCTCTAATCACTGAGCCATGTGCCTTCACACTTCCCCTTCTGTGTAGTAGGTAAATCTCAAGAAAGGCATAAATCTTTAACTGTCTCATTTCCCGTTGCCTTGTTGATTCTGTTCTCTGTAATATTTCTCTTTTACTTGCTTCATTCATTGGACTGCAGCCATGCTGGGTCATCACTCTCAAAGGTTTTAGTCAAACAGCTCAACACCTGAACTTATCTTTTAAGTCTAGCACTTATTCTATCAGTCTCTTTTGCCGAACCATTAAGTAACAGGAATATATACAAACAAATACCAGTTGTCAAGTGATAGAAACAAGCACAAACACACCATATATACATGAAGGGCTTCTGTACAGTTTTTGGTTACCAAATTCACTCACAAGGAATTGGTGAGCCTGGGACTCTAGTAGAAGGCACCTGCCCAAGGTGCTGTGTAGGGGGATTGAACCTGAATTAGTTTTGTGTATTTTGTTATTCTTCTCAGTTGAGATTTTGGTTTACTACAATATTTGCAAATCATCAAGATATTTTTAATCATGGGTTAAGGGAGTGAAAAAGTACAAATATATGTGAATTTCTTACTGGACATGGACACTTGGAGAGCCAATGACTTCACCATCACAGTTCCAGACACTGTTATGCGATGACTTGGAGTTTGACCGAAATAGTTGTTGCCGACAGTTTACTTCACCAGCCTCTAACTCGAATTCATCTTCAAGTGGACGGAACTGAAATTCTTTGACTCGATGGACTTGAACAAAATCAAAGTCAAACTGAAAAGATGACATAAGAAGATTCATCATTAAGTACTAAAACACAACTATACAATAATAATAATAATCCTTTCTACAAAAGGCACAATGCCTGAAATTCGGGGAGCGGGGACTAGTTGATTACACCGACCCCAGTGTTTCACTGGTGCTTAATTTATCGACCCTGAAAGGATGAAAGTCAAAGTCGACCTCGGCGGAATTTGAACACAGAACATAGTGACAGACGAAATGCGCTAAGCATTTTGTCCAGCATGCTAATGATTCTGCTAAACACATCAAGACATTGGTGTATGACTATGAAACATTGACTATATTTTTTGCTTTTAAGGGATGAATTACACTATGCCTAATTTAACACCATTTTCTGATCCTTGTATTCCTTTAGTAATGTTCAGACTCTTGCCTAGCTACTGCTAACTAAAATTTCCCCATTAGCACTGCCACTGTCAGAGGCTAGACATAGTAAAGATTTCCTTCTAGCAGCAGTCCATTGCTAGGTTGTAGCCTTCTTAATACCAACCATTTTACAGAGTGTAGTTGGTGGTTTTAATTGGCACCAGCACAAATGCTTTTTACGTGGTACTGTGGTTTTAGGGCACATTGCTGTCTTGAAGACCCATCCACCACAACAGAATCTATCTATCTATATATATATATATATATATATATATATAAAATTTTAAAATATTCAATCATCATCATCGTTTAACGTCCGCTTTCCATGCTGGCATGGGTTGGACGATTTGACTGAGGACTGGTGAAACCGGATGGCAACACCAGGCTCGAATTTAATTTGGCAGAGTTTCTACAGCTGGATGCCCTTCCTAACGCCAACCACTCCGAGAGTGTAGTGGGTGCTTTTACGGCCACACTC
>NC_068981.1:22981438-22997090 GCF_001194135.2 Octopus bimaculoides
TATAATGAATTTTAAAAAATAGAAAATCATGGTGACAGAGAATATTTTAAAAGATATAAAACTATTCAAATGAATTACTGATAAAAATTACTCCTGTTACTTATCAGCATAATTAATAGTAAACTAATTAGTGTTACCTTATTTAATATAGTAAGAATTGAGAGAAACAATGCAACAAAGAAATAATGTGAAACTATTGCAAGACTGAGGTCTAATAACACTATATCTAGAGTTGTCTCCCTTACAAGCTGGAAGAATTAAAATATTCTTTTCTACTGTAGGCACAAGGCCCGAAATTTTTGGGGAGGGGGCCAGTCGATTAGATTGACCCCAGTACGCAACTGGTACTTAATTTATCGGTTCCGAAAGTATGAATAGAGAAATCGACCTAGGCGGAATTTGAACTCAGAACAGAAGAATTAAAATGTCAACTGTCTCTTACTTTCCTGTCTTTTATCTGGTCTTCTTTCATTATTATAGCTCTTATTTGTTTCAATCATTGGACTGCGGCCATGCTGGGGCATTGCCTTGACAAGGTTTTACACGAATACAGAAGTCTGTGGCAGGCTTCTGCCTGGCTAGCTCCTGTCAAACCGTCCCACCCATGCCAGCATGGAGGGTGGACGTTAAATGATGACAATGATCGTCCCAACTAATTTTTACCTTTTTTTTATTTTAAAAGTCTACTACTTATTTTTTATCAGCCTCTTTTGCTAGACTGCTAAGTTACAGGGATGTAAACAAACCACCACCGGTTGTCGAATAGTGATGAGGTGACAATCACAGACATAAAGGCACGTAAACACATATATAAATATGTATAGGCGCAGGCATGCCTGTGTGATGAGAAGTTTGCTTCCCAGCCACATGTTTCTGAGTTCAGTCTCACTGCGTGACACCTTGGGCAAGTGTCTTCTACTATAACCTCAGGCTGACCGAAGCTTTGTGAGTCGATTTCGTAGACGGAAACTGAAAGAAGCCCCGTTATATATATATCTGATTTGGCAAGGTTTCTATGAAAGGCATCCATCTGTAGAAATCTTGCCAAATCAGATCAGAACCCGGTGCACCCCCCCTCTTGAGCTTACCAGTTTCCAGTCAGACCGTCCAACCCATGCCAGCATGGAAAGCAGACGTTAAACGATGATGATGATTATGTGTGTGTGTGTGTGTGTGTGTGTGTGTGTATATATATATATATATATATATATATATATGAATGTATCTTTGTATGTCCCCCACCACGACAACTGGTGTAGGTGTGTTTACATCCCTGTTACTTATCGGTTCAGCAAAAGAGACTAACAGAATAAATACCTGCCCTTACAAAAAAATATGTACTGGAAATGATTCATTCAACTAAAATTCAAGGCAGTGCTCCAGCATGACCGCAGGCTAATGACTGAAACAAGTAAAAGATAAAGGATAAATTCATTCACACACACATTAGGCAGTGAGCTGGCAGAATGGTTAGCATGCCGGGCAAAATGCTTAGCGGTATTTCGTCTGCTGCTACGTTCTGAGTTCAAATTCCGCCGAGGTCGACTTTACCTTTCATCCTTTCGGGGTCGATAAATTAAGTACCAGTTACGCACTGGGGTAACACACACGCACAATGGACTTCCACTTGCTTTCTGTGTCACAAATTCCCTCACAAGGCTTTGGTTAGCTGGGGGCTAAAGTTGAAGACACTTGCCTAAGGTGCTACACACTGGAATTGAACCCAAAACCATGTGGTTATAAAGAGAGATTCTTAACCACCCAGCCCTTTTTTCTTTTTTTCCTAATTATCTGCTTAAAGTCCACCATATTAAATAAAGAAACACCAACTTGATAAAATAGGAGAGACAAAAAAATGCTTCCAATGAAATTAAAAGTCAGTCAATGACTAAATAGCTACACTCTGTGGAGAAGAAAGACCTGATGAAAAAAAAAAAAGACTCTCATTGCTCTAACCTGGTCTGATTGTCTGTCTCTGCAACGATATAAATGATGCAAGTAGTTTAGCCGGGAACAACGTTTCACTAGGATTAGGTCGGTACATCCATCTCCCAAATGACAAGCGGGAGACACACCTTCTGGGCTCATGGCACACCGGCAACTCATGGTAACGGCATTTACACCAATAAAATCTCCACGGATCGTGTGCCATTTTTCTTTACCTAAACCAAAAAAAAACATAATTTAGAACATCATTTCTCAAAGTTTCAAACATAGATTATCATAATTTGATTGCATACAGGATATACTACTCACCCTCCCCCAAAAAAGATTTCAGACAAAATTACCTTGGGCTCTAATTGCAAAGTAGGGCCTATTTTACTTGCTTTAGTACATTGAAAACTTATTTGCCTGAATATATGCTGTTGAAATTTGTGTGCGTCTAATAAGCTCATGAATCTTTTATGCCATTAAATTCGGTAATTATATAAAGGCATGGACTTAGTGGTTAGAGTATTTGGATCACAACTGGAAGGTTGTGAGTTCAATTCCCAGCAATACGTTGTGTCCTTGAGCAAGACACTTTACTTCACGTTGCTCCAGTCCACTCAGCTGGCAAAAATGAGTAGTACCTGTACTTCAAAGGGTCAGCCTTGTCACATTCTGTGTCATACAGAATCTCCTTAAGAACTATATTAAGGTTATGTGTCTGTGGAGTGCTCAGCCACTTGCACGTTAATTTCATGAGCAGGTTGTTCCATTGACTGGACCAACTGGAACACGCATCGTCGTGACCAACAGAGTACCAGTGGGGGTAATCACAGAATTTCAAAGAAAGGTGACTATTAAATGAGAATTGCAATGCTTCAACACATACACATGCTGAAGTGGCTGAGTTATAAGAGCATCAGATAAAATGTGTTGTTTTTGTTCTGAGATTCTGCACTCTGAAGGTCAACTTTACCATTCAAACATTTTAGGTGGATATAAAAATATCCAATTCAAGCAGTGGAACTGTAAGAATGTTGGATCAAATATCTTGTGGTATTTGTCCCAGATCTTTACCCTCTTAACATGACATATTGAACGGTAGGCTTAACCTGTTGCTAGACTGGACACCATAACTAGGCACTTTGGGTGAGGCCTTTAGCTGAGCCTAGTCTGTTGCAAGCATTCAGGCCAGGTCACTAGTGGTTTGAAGATAATTTCCTCCTTGTCTCTCTCCAATCTTGGAGACCCTGGAAAAGGTCAAGTGCATTGTCTCCCTTCCTGACTTAAACAAACAAAAACTGTAGCCGTAAAAAGATAATATAAGCCAATAGCCACTGGGAATAGTAGTAGTGTAATAATCAGACAAGAGTCTTGTTATCATACTGTGCTGAGATCAGTTCCCATTGTTAAACAAACAAAAAGTTGTGTCAGTGTTTTTCCCCCAATCCAATCAATAACTGAATTGTCAAGTTTGACACTTTCAGCAAGCAACAGGATGTGCTCTGACAGTTTCACTTCTCCAAATACATTACATGACATACAAGCAGATAAACACACACATTTCATGCCCCAATACTTTATTGGTTATACTCTCCAGATATAAGAGAACATCAAAGAATCCTGTTTCCTTTCCTATAAATCTGAAATCTAATGCTGATATTTAAAAAGTGTAAATCAATTTATGTAGCTTTGATTTTTTTTTTTTACTTTTATTTGAAAAAAAAAAATTTTTTTCCAACACAACTTGTTTGGAATTTGTAAGCACTTTCTAAAGTTCATGGAATGATTCTACAAATAACTACAGGTTTAATATTCTGTAGAAGTTTGAAATTCTACCTAACAGGAAAGCATCGAGATCAAGCAGAAGCCACTCCTTCCCTGGTTACCACCCAGAGTCAAATGTAATACTTTGATGTGACCTACATGAACGTGAGACACAGTTAAATGAACATTAATCTGTTCTTGATCTAAGTAGACCAGAATGACTCAGCAAAAGATCTTTTCTGTTATATTGTAGGGTAGCTGTGAAAGGCCAGATTGAACCTAAAACAGAACATTTGAGCCAGATATGGCTGGTTTAAATGGTAAAGGGTTAAAGATTCTGTTGCAAACTTACCAAGAGAGGAACTTTCTGAAGGATACTGGTGAAGTCTGTCAAGAGCAGCAGCACACACCTGGCAGCTGGAAAACAGATGAAACAAAAATTTAATTTCAGCAAAGTGAAATATAAATAAATAATAATAATAATAATATAGGCACAGAAGTGGCATGGAAGTTGAGGAAAGAAACCTAGCTGTAAGTGTATCATGAGCTCTATGATTCTCATGAAATCAGAGATTGACTTATGGCATGTAAGTGACTGAAATTACGACAGACTCCTTGAATAGGACGCCAGTCTGTCGCAGGGTCAACAGTTGTTGGAACTAATTTACAGCCAAGCAGACTGGAGCAACGTGAAATGGAGGGTTTTGATGAAGGACACAACACTCAGTTCGGGAATCAAAACTACGATCCTACAATCATCAGTGAAACACCCTAACCCCTAGGCCAGTGCTACTCAAAGTGGTGGTCCGCAAGCCATCAGCTGCCAGTATGCAGCGAGTTTCCAGAAAAGAAAGAAATGTCATAAAATGCTTGTGTAATATTGTATTATTTACTCTTTTACCTGTTTCAGTCATTTGACTGCGGCCATGCTGGAGCACCGCCTTTAGTCGAGCAAATCGACCCCGGGACTTATTCTTTGTAAGCCTAGTACTTATTCTATCGGTCTCTTTTGCCGAACCGCTAAGTGACGGGGACATAAACACATCAGCATCGTTTGTCAAGCAATGCTAGGGGGACAAACACAGACACACAAATACACACACAAACACACACACACATATATATACGATGGGCTTCTTTCAGTTTCCGTCTACCAAATCCACTCACAAGGCTTTGGTTGGCCTGAGGCTATAGTAGAAGACATTTACCCAAGATGCCACACAGTGGGACTGAACCCGGAACAATGTTGTTGGTAAGCAAGCTACTTACCACACAGCACTCCTGCGCCTGTTTGGTTACAAAATAAATATAAGACTTTTTTTAAATGTCAACTTTTATTATATTCATTATATATATTGTTTCCGGTATAAATTAATAATACTAAGAAATATTACAGGTTCCTGTTACATTGGTTAGTTTGAGAAGCACTGCCCTAGGCTACACATCTTCACATAAAGAATCAGGAAGAGAAAGAAAAAAAAACTTTGTGTGGTGCTGTTGTTGTTATCGTATTGATTACTTACCCTGACAAACATCGAGTGTTATCCCGAGGATGGCTGTCATGAACAGTGGTAGGTAGAAAGGAGACTTCTCCCAGGTAGGATTGATTTGCTAGAAACTTCTTGAAACCTGAAGAAAATTTAAAAAAAAAAAACTTTTTTTAAACAACAAAAATTCAATCAAACAATATTAACTTTTTCAATACACCTGTTCCTAAGACTGCATGGAAACTCCTGTTACCAACTCACTCATATTAAAGTGTTATTTAGATAAAAATCTCATTCTAAATATTATTACATAAATGATAAATTGAGGTTTTAATAAGTAAAGGTGTATTTCAAATACCAACATTGTATTTGATCATGAACTCTGCTAAACAACAACCTTATGACGTCATATCTAAGGCCAATGAAAGACAGCAGAGAGAGAGAGAGAGAGAGAGAGAGAATACTACTACTCTTTTACCTGTTTCAGTCATTTGACTGTGGCCATGCTGGAGCACCGCCTTTAGTCGAGCAAATTGACCCCAGGACTTATTCTTTGTAAGCCTAGTACTTATTCTATCGGTCTCTTTTGCCGAACCGCTAAGTGATGGGGACATAAACACACCAGCATCGGTTAAGCAATGCGAGGCAGACAAACACACACACACAAACACACACACACATATATATATATACATATATACGACAGGCTTCTTTCAGTTTCTGTCTACCAAATCCACTCACAAGGCTTTGGTCGGCCCGAGGCTATAGTAGAAGACACTTGCCCAAGATGCCACGCAGTGGGACTGAACCTGGAACCATGTGGTTGGTAAGCAAGCTACTTACCACACAGCCACTCCTACGCCTAGACTAGAATTTATATTTAGTTTTGTTCCTCTAAGACCCAAAGTGAAATCTAACTAGAGCTGACTTTGTCTTTAATCACTCTAAAAGTTCAATAAAATAAGTACAAGTTGGAATCAAATGAATTCTCTCTCTTTGTAAGAGTATGCCTTGTATTTAATTAATCAATTAGTCCAACCCATGCCAGCATGGAAAACAGATATTAAACGATGATGATGAATAATGTTATATTTAAATTGAATAAAATCTCTCCTTACTCATATATGAATGTTCAGTATTGAGTAACTACCACCGACAATAACAAGGCAAACCAACATGGGAAACAACAGTCAAGTCACACATCACTATCTTAGAGAATACTTTGGATAATGTGATCTGAGATACACTGTGTCTCAATTGAAATGGCTTTGATCAGCAGTCGCATTGATCATCACTAAACTGAGATTAAACAACAACCAGGTAGTGTCAGGGATCATCACCATCATTTTTTTTTTTTGTTTAACATCTTCTTTTCCATTCTTGCATGGGTCAGATGGATTCTTTGTTGAGGCAGATTTTCTTTGATAGAATGCCCTTCCTGTTCCTGACTTTCATCTGTTTCTAAGTCAGATAATATATTTCCCCATGGCCAGACCTTTTCTCATAGAAGACTAGAAATGAACAACATTGCTTTTATGACTGATGCCCATTTACAACCATCACATGAAGTCCAGACAAGGAATCACAAGCACACACACACACACAGGGGCTTCTTTCTGTTTCTGTATACCAAATCCACTCACAAAGTTTTAGTTGGCCTGAGATTTAAGTAAACGATACTTGTCCAAGGGGCCATGCAATGGGACTGAACCCAACACCACATGATTGGGAAACCAGCTTCTTAACTATACAGCCATGCTGTATCTATATCTCCCAATGGAGGTGGGAAAGAGAATACTGGATGAGTTCAATGAAAGATGGTGATAAAAACATACTATTTCATTAAAGCCAGAGAAGTTTTTTTTAACTATAAGTTAATATATATATATACACACATACAGATTATGAGAATATCTGACCACTCACCCATTTAAACTAGCACTTATTTGACATATCTTTATCCATTGTTTCATTAAATTCTAACCAATTAAATAATTGACACACATCCATTCATACAATTAACACATACCCAGTTATACAATTAACACTTTTCTGTTTCAGCTCAACAGCATTTTCCATAACATAAACGAAATGAAATTAATAAAAGAAATGACATTGTGTTTCCAGTTCACTCATACAATCATCATCATCATTTAACATCCGTTTTGCTATCTGGCATGTCCCAAATGGTTTGGCAAGGACTGGTGAGCCAGAAGACTGCTTCAAACTCCAATGTTTACTTTGGCATAGTTTTTATGCCCTTCCTAATGCCACCACATTACAGAGTGTACTGGATGATTTCTACCAGAGACAAAACACAAACAGATGACTTTCCATAGTTTTCCTAAGCTAACAGAAACATCAACCAAATCTCCTTCAAATCACACACTAATGCCATGAAAATATGAAGGAGGGCAAGTTGGATGACATAGTCCTAGACACTGATATTGCAAAAAGGAAAACAAGTGATAATCACAGCTGGAATGGCCCTGATTATTGGTTTTACTTGATCATTGGCACAAAGCAACAACAAATGGTAACTAAGATATTGTTGGCACTCCGTCGAGGGTTCCAGTTGATCCGATCAACAAAACAGCCTGCTCGTGAAATTAACGTGCAAGTGGCTGAGCACTCCACAGACACGTGTACCCTTAATGTAGTTCTCGGGGATATTCAGCATGACACAGTGTGACAAGGCTGACCCTTTGAATTACAGGCACAACAGAAACAGGAAGTAAGAGTGAGAGAAAGAGTACAACAGGGTTTTCCACCACCCACTGCCAGAGCCTCGTGGAGCTTTAGGCGTTTTTGCTCAATAAACACTCACAATGCCCGGTCGGGGAATCGAAACCGCGATCCTACGACCGTGAGGCCGCTGCCCTAACCATTGGGCCATTGCGCCTCCACGGTAACTAAGATATGCATTAATCATTAAAACAAATAGTTGCCTGATTTTCTTCAACACTTCAATATCAAACAAGAACAAACACAGGCATATATGCATGACAACCTAATCTAATAGATTAAGATCTTTTTGGTTAAGAGGTTAGAGCAAGTTGGGAGTGGCATTGCAAGTAAAACTTCCTGTTTTGCAGTGGCCAAACAAAAGTGTAAATATTTCATGTGTAACAGGTGCATAATAGTAAAATAAACAACAACAGGTTCTACCATAGGCATGAGGCCTCACTATACCGACTACACTATTTGAATGGTACTTACTTCGTCAACACCAGAATGGTGAAAGACAAAGTCTAATCTAATGGGATTTGAACTCAGAATGTGATACAATGTCAACAATGTGGAAAGTATTATGCTCAAAGTTCTACCAACATTATCAACCTTTCACGCCTGTGAAATAGACAATGACAATTATAGCCACAATGAGGTCTTCTGACTTTAAAGGGGAGATGGGTCCAACTCCAAAACAGGGGGCAAAAAATGGGGAGATAGGTTTAACTTCAAAACAGAGCTATAAGAAAAGGGGGAGATAGGTTTAACTTCTTCATCTGCTTTCTTTACTAGTCTCAAAATTCCTTCAATCACCAAGACCTCTCAAAATTCAATGCTTACTGAGATATAAATCAAGAATAAGAGAGAGAGAGAGATGGAAGATAGTTGATTATGCACCGGTTTATAAGGTACACACAGATATATTACTTATGGGTTCAATCCCATCCTACATAGCAACAACCACTGGATGATTTTTTGTTACCTGCTGCACTTGGAAACAGTGCAATACTTCACTGCAATCTACCAGTCTTGCAGATAAATAATACTGTAGATCTTTGGTTTCAGTCTTTCAAATATCTTTAAGTTTATTCCCTCTTATGGGTAAAAACCCAAACCTTGTACATATTCATTACAAATAACTGTTGTAATTCAACTCAAGTCTAAGAACTACTTATTTTATAATGTTTTGATAAAAAAATACAGTTGTTAACTAGAAAAGCACTCGGAGAGCGCAGACTTCCGCCAAGCAGCTCATTTCCACCCATATACACGCATGGTGAAAATCGCCCAATTTCCCAAACCAACGCCGGCAAAAACATAACCTCCTTGGCAGGGGTGAAAAAAAAAATAACACAGCGATATGATTTTAAGAAAAAAAAAACCCCTTTAAAAATAGGAACCATTTGAAGCAGTTCACAACCACCAACATCATCAGCAGTATTGTCATTGCTGCCACTTCTGCCGCATACACCGCCATCAATGTTATCATGACGGTTACCTTGACAGTCACTTTCACCACCACAACCAGTATAACCACTGCAATATCATCATCACACTACTAACACTATCATTCACACCACTATTACCACCATCACCTCAGCATCACACATCACACCGCTCCTGTCGCCATTATAACCACCGATACTATTTTATCCTCCTCCCATACTTATCTCGACCATCGTCATCATCAACACTGTCTCTAAACAGCAACAACGCCACCATAGGTTACGTGGAAACGGTGCTTTCAAGGGAGATAATCAAAGAACGCAACATCGTAATACTTCATGTAAAGTAAATATAACAAATGAAAAATCCTTCAAGAATCCATAAAAATTCCTGGATCACTACCAAAATTTCATCATCTGTTCTTTGTGTCATTACCAACTTTTCCTGCAAGTTTCATCAAATACCGTTCACAACTTTTTGAGTTGTTTTGCACACAGACAGACAAACCAACACCAATGAAAAGATAACCTTCCTTGGTGGAGGTAATTACTGGTTTCTAGCAGGCTAGTTGCTGATTTGTTGCACTTCTGATGGTGAGAGTGACAAGGGAGCATCTATGACTCAATGCAGAATAATATCTCAAGGAACTTCACTTATAAAACAGAATTATTTTGCTTTCTTTCTGATGTTTATATCTTTGTTGGCACAAACATAGATAAAGGACAAATACACACAGACACACCTACATATGCAATGTGTTTCTGTAAAGTATCTGTCTACCAAATTCCAAGCACAATGTGTTGGTTAACTCAAAGCTAAAATACAAATTATAAGATGCTTGTACAGTGAGATTGAACTTGGGCCCATGCAGTTGTGAAACAAACGTCTTAGCTACACAGCCACGTTTATGGAAACAGATTTCGTTGGTCCCTAATACAAGACATACAACGTTGCCCTTAGCAACAAAGCTAGACATTTGTTCATTTCAAACACCTACTTTATGTGCTTGTATGCATTTGAGCATTTGCCTCTGGTGTTTCACTGTTAATATGGTCCAGCTTTGGAATTAATGCTAATTGTTGGAATAATTACCAAGAGTAACTAAATAAGGAACTAAAGAAGTTTGTCTAACTACATGTAATAATAGCAAAGAGAGATTTGTAAATATCAATATTATGTCACCTTTACTTGGTTAAAAATATGTAGCGCATATATCATTCACACTTCTATAATTGTAATAATTATATAATTATACTTCTTCCACTTCTGATAATTATATTTACTAATGACTCATAATAGAAAGAAAATGAAAAGGAAATTAATAAAAAAAATCACGAACACAGACAAGTGTCTATCAGAAATATTGATTTGCTTTTTTTTTTTTTTTTTACATAGTTAACAAACAATCAGAAGAACTTGTTACTTTATATTTGGCTCCGTTCCACTTACAAACCATCAAAGGGTACCAACAACATTGTTAGAAAGACCTTGGCAGAAATAGAAAGAAATCTCACAAGATCTTTCACCGAAAACTTTGTATTTTTCACTTTGAAGACAGTAGAATGGTGTAGAAACAGTGTAGAAGACACAACTTCATGGTACCAACACTGTTGTCTCATGAATATTTCTAAGTGCAAATTTCATTAGGTTCAACTCTACAGCTCTCTGCAGACAATACTAGGGAATGGTAACAGTCGTATTCATATATATATATATATATATGAATATATATTGTCCCACCCATGCTAACATGGAACTTGGATGTTAAATGATGATGATGATATATATATATAATATATCATCATTATCATTTAACATCTAAGTTCCATACTAGCATGGGTTGGATGGTTTGACAGGATCTTATTGGCCCAAGGACTGCATTATGCTCCAGTGTCTGCTTTGGCAAGGTTTCTACAATTGGATACCCTTCTTGACTACTTTACAGCATATATTGGTGCTTCTTTCATGACACCAGGAATAACGAGGCCATCATGCAGTTTGAGAGTTGTACAGACTTGAGTGGACAACTTTCTGCTTGGATATGAGGGACAAAAGATGGTTAGAAGCTGAATGGACAGGATGTACCTGATTTTCGTTGTTAGAATTATTCTGTTGCTCAGTTTGACACCACTAGCTGGCCCTTAGGTGGCCTTATCAAGGTCCTCACTATTGGAAGCATTTAGACAAGGTTTCACTCTGAGAACACACTTCCCTTTCCTCCATCACTATTGCGAGCCCTGTGAAACATTAATGGCTGCTGCCCTTCCTTTTCTGACTTAGATTTTGTTTTGTATTTTCTTAGTCCAACTTACAGTAGCTTTTCTAAGCCAGCAGAGCCAAGCAGTATCTCTAACAGTGGTGGCCATCCATCCAATACATATTTTTTCTCTGTCCCTTTACTCAGAAGGGACAGCTGTGCTCATAACTCTTTAGAGAACCTCTGAGACTGATGGGAAGGAGAGAGGAAGATCACTTGAAATGAGAACCTTTGCCCAAATGTTTGCAACAGAGTGGACTCCAGTAAAGACACCAAAGACCAGGTAATGGTGTTAAATCAACCAATGGCTTAAGTAGAGGCCATGACAAGATTTGAACTCAGAACTTAAAAAGGCAGAACAAACACCACAAGTCAGCCATCTGATGCTCTAACATTTCTGCCTTAGTAAGATTTGAACTCAGGATGTGGAAAAAACAACAGCAATACTGAGAATCAATATTAAAAACAGGATTTACCTGACCAATTATATCGCTTGGTACCCATCCATCGGAATTTTTCACTGTCTGCAAGAACATCACCATAATAACCATAACCAACCAATGAAACACTATAGCGTACAAGCTGGTCCCTTTGGTATATAGAACAGCAGTCTATATTCATGGAGTCTCCTAATAATAATAATATAAAAAGACAAAAAAACACAAATAGTTTTTAGTTTTTCATTGCAAAAGAGTATTAAATATTAATACAGTTAATATCAATAAATGAATGCAGTTAATATTAATAAATCAATATTTATTTTTGTATTAAATTAAATCATTAATTGCATAGTGAAAAGCAAGAATCAAAATGATGACCTGAATATCTATTCTTAATACGTTCTGACAAATTTAAATACAAATATGTTAACAGCTGTTGCATTCATAAAACACTTGATTCATAAGTGCATTAGAGTATTGAATTAAGTGACAAACTGCATTCAGTTATGCGAAAGCGAAATCGTGATGGCAACTGTACCAGTAGATCACTAAGAGCACCATCCAAGCGTGATTGTTGCCAGAGCACCAGCTATCTGGCTTCCGTACCGGTGGCATGTAAATAGCAACATTTGAGCATTATCGTTACCAGTGAAAAAATATTCGAGCGAGTTTGTTGCCAGTGCCGCTGGACTGGCTCCTGTGCAGGTGGTGTGTAAAATACACCATTTCGAGCATGGCCGTTGCCAGTACCTCCTGACTGGCCTTCGTGCCAGTGGCACGTAATAGCAACCACTACACTCTCGGAGTGGTTGGCGTTAGGAAGGGCATCCAGCTATAGAAACTCTGCCAAATCAGATTGGAGCCTGGTGTAGCCCTCTGGTTCACCAGTCCTCAGTCAAATCGTCCAACCCATGCTAGCATGGAAAGCGGATGTTAAACAACAATGATGACGATGATGAAAATTCGCTTACAGCTCAATCAAGTTGAACCCTAATTCCACCTCTGACAAAAACGTTAACACTTGTTAATGACATGACTACTACTTTTGGAAACTAAGCAACGTAAGCATTTATATTTTGTGTCCACAAGCAACAATAAATTAAACTGACTATAAGAATACAGAAACATGTTGTAGCTAAAATTATTATTGGCAATAACAAAGACTTGGAAATAGAGGTAACTCGAATGTGGAGTCTAAAACCAGAAAAAATTCCTATCATAGTGGGCACATTAAGTATGATAAAAAAATATTCAGACAAATACATAACAAAAACACCAGGACTTACAAATATATATAACATACAGAAAATAGCACTACTAGGCACTGCACACATCCTACATAAAACGTTTTCAATACAGTAACCATAAGAGCATCACAGCAAACCACAGCACATACCCAAGGCACACAGAGCTGTACTCAGTAGTGCAGTGAAAGCACGTGATAAAAATAAGACTACTTATTATAATAATAATAATAATCCTTTCTACTATAGGCACATGGCCTGATATTGGTGTTTTTTACGTGCCACCTACAAAGAGCCAGTCCATCGGCACTAGCAACGACCTCGCTCGAATGTTTTTTCATGTGCCAGTAAGGCGACACTGGTAACGATCATGCTATCATCTTAAATTATAAAAATAGATAGATACAGAGAAAGGATATAATAGATAGTCTTAGATACACTATGTTTGAAAAAAAAATATGGAGTGGTCATAAGTGGAATGTTTTCGATCATAAATCTATTTTGTTAGGACTGATCTGAGACTAAACAACAACAACAACAACCTTATTCATTGAAAAGAAATTAAATATGTTTTTTATCTCAGGCTTCTGTTAGGAAACTAATCAGCTAATTTCCATTCAAATGAAATCCTTGTGTTCGCTAAATTTATAAATAGTCTTGAACATTTATTCTATGTAAACTATTCCTTGTTAAAAAAAAAAAAAAAAAAAAAAAAAAAAAATGACACCTGTTTCAAAAATAAAGACTCCTTTTGTGAACATAAATTTCTAATTAACTTTACATAGGTGATTATTAATTTCGTTTTTAATATTTTGTGATGAATTCAACGCAAAACTTAAAAGGAAAAATTAAGAGACATTAAGAGTTAATTAGAAATCTATACATACAAAACATTATTTTCCAAACAGGTGTCATTCTACTTGAAATGATTTTAATAGTTAACTTAGTTCAGGTGATATGAAAGAGAAAACGAAATAAACCTTGAATGAAAACATGGCTTTGCAAGTGTTTAGCTTATTCAATAAATGGATTATTGAAATCAATGTGTTTTTTATCACCTCAATAGTAAATAAATTTGTTCCAGCACACTTCAACATTCATTCACTTTACGAATATATTTTCAAGTGAAGGCGTGTGATTTAATCGTTAAGATATTTGGCTTAAGATTGTAAGGTTGCAAGTTTGATTTCTGGCAGCATGTTGCGTCATTGAGCAAGATACTTCATTTCACAATGCCCCAATCCACTCAGGTCGTAAAAAAACGAGTTGTAACTATAATTCAAAGGGCCGGCCTTATCACATTCTGTGTCATGCTGAATCTCCCCGAGAACTACATTAAGGGTATACATGTCTGTGGAGCGTTCAGCCATTTGCACATTAATTTTATGAGCAGGTTGTTCCATTGATCAGATCGACAGGAACCCTTGTTGCTGCAATTGACAGAATGCCAATTTGTTATTTTTTACATATATTTGCATACAAAATAGAAAAAAATTAGGTAGGGATCTACTATCATCACTATTATAATTATTACAGGTGTAAGGATTTTCGAGCGAGATCGTTGCCAGTGCTCCTGGACTGGCTCTTGTGCAGGTGGCACATAAAATACACCATTTTGAGCATGGCCGTTGCCAGTACCGCCTGACTGGCCTTCATGCGGGTGACACGTAAAAGCACCCAATACAATCTCTGAGTGGTTGGTGTAAGGAAGGGCATCCAGCTGTAGAAACTCTGCCAAATCAGATTGGAGCCTGGTGTAGCCATCTGGTAAATCAGATTGGAACCTGGTGTAGCCATCTGGTAAATCAGATTGGAGCCTGGTGTAGCCATCTGGTTTCACCAGTCCTCAGTCAAATCGTCCAACCCATGCTAGCATGGAAAGCGGACGTTAAACAATGATGATGATGATGATGACAGGTATCTTAATGGAACCCGGGATTTGGATTTAATTCCTAGAGTAATCAAATCACTTTAGTTATGTAAAGTATTAACATTACTGATTCCAAAGCTTTAGAAAAACTCTGGGAAAGGCAGGTGTCTTTCCCTTGTAAATCAGAAGATTTGCATGTAAATTATTATTATTAAGACGGTGAGCTGGCAGAATTGTTAGTGCACTGGACAAAATGCTTAGTGGCATTTCATCAGGATCCTTGTGTTCTGAGTTCAAAACTCACCAAGGTCAACTTTATCTTCTATCCTTTGATGGTTGGTATAATAAGTACCAATTGAGCACCGTGGTCAGTGTAACTAACTTGCCCTTTCTCTCAAAACTGCTGGCCTTGTGCCAAAATTAGAATTATTATTATTATTATTATTATTATTATTATCATTATTATTAAAGGGTGATGGATG
>NC_068981.1:22998976-23003762 GCF_001194135.2 Octopus bimaculoides
ATCGTATATGTGTGTGTGTGTATATGTTTGTGTGTCTGTGTTTGTCTCCCCCAACATCGCTTGACAACCAATGCTGGTGTGTTTATGTCCCTGTAACTTAGCGGTTCGGCAAAAGAGACCGATAGAATAAGTACTGGGCTTCCAAAGAATAAGTCCTGGGGTCGATTTGCTTGACTAAAGGCGGTGCTCCAGCATGGCCGCTGTCAAATGACTGAAACAAGTAAAAGAGTAAAAAGAGTAAAGAGTATATATATATATATATATATTATTATTATTATTATTATTATTATCATTATTATTAAAGGGTGATGGATGGCAGAACCAGTATAGCACTGAACAAAATGTCTTGTGACTTAGTTATGTCACTTTAGGTACTGAGTTCAAATCCTGCCAAGATCAACATTACATTTCAGCTGAGAAGAGGGAGAGGGTTAATAAAAAAAATATTACTGGTCAGTAATGGGGTCTGTCTGAACAACTGCAAATATGGCCTTGTGTCTATATATTATTTTCGATTTGGAGAAAGGAACTACGTCTAAGGTCTTCATAGAATCCCTGAGACCTCAGCAGAATTTGAATTCAATACCGCTAAGTATTTAATGGTCCTACCAGATTGCAACCTTCTACCAGTTAAATATTAGGTTGATCTAATTAAAACTACATCCATTCACCAAAAACTGTATCACTGTTCCTGTGCAAGAAATTATTGATAACATTGTTGTTGTTTCTTCGTAACCCTAGCCCAGATGATCATCGTCTATTTTCTCTCACAGCACTGTAATCCATTGTCAGAGAATATAACTTAGCTATAAGGGTAAAAAGACAGAAATGAAAATAATTATGTTGAGGATGTCTTACCGGTAATGATATGTAAGGCTGATGTGACAGGGTCATTGATACCAACTGTTGAATAGACAACTGTATCTGTAGAACCTTGAAAGAAATGAATAAAAAAACACAGATTAAAGGGACAGCTGAACTTCAAATATTTCTTATGATAAGATAAGTAAGCTTAAAAAATAATAAATTTATCAGTTGCAGGTATGGCTGTGTGGTTAAGCAGCTCAATTTGCAACCATGTGGTTCTGGATTCAATCACACTGTGTGGCACCTTGGGCAAGTGTCTAATACAGTCCTGGGCTATAGTAGAAGACACTTGTGAGTGAATTTAATAGTAGGGAAACTGTGTGGAAGCCAGTCGTATGTGTGTGTATGTGTGTGTGTTATGCATTCCCCACCACTACTACTTGACAAACAATGTTGGTTTGTTTACATCCCCATAACTTAGTGGCTCAGCAAAAAGACACTTGAAAGTAAGTAGAGGTTAATCAGTTTTACTAAACGCCTCAAAGACACCCATTTAGATTCGTGATAACATGGATCTGCACTGCTTGTAACTATAGAGTCAGCCAACCAGAACAATGATGCCTCCACTGGCTGGGCCATGTACACTCAATGACAGATGGGAGGATCCCAAAAGACCTGCTGTATGATGAACTGGCTTCCAACAAGAGAACCACATCTCTATTTCAAAATGCTTAAGAGAGGGAGAGAGAGAGAGAGAAAGAAAGAAGAAGTTTCTTTCTAAGAAAATTGCAAAGTGGGAAGACATTGCTGAATATTGCTCTCACTGGAAACTGGAATTAGACAAAGGTTCAAAAAGATTAGAGGAAGGGGGCTGAGCCTTGCTGGTGAAAACATTACCAGGACAAGACTGGCAGACAGCACTTCAAGTGCAGTCACTCACATGAGCATCTCTTACCATTATTATTACTATAATTATATATATAGGTATAGGCAAGGCTAGGATAAGAAGTTTGCTTCCCAACCACATGGTTCTGGGTTCAGTTCCACTGTGTGGCACCTTTGGCAAGTGTCTTCTACTCTAGTCTTGGGCCGACCAAAGCCTTGTGGGTGGATTTGGTAGATGAAAACTGGAAGAGGCTGGTTATATATATATAAGTGTGTTTTTGTGTCTGCATTTGTCCCTCATCTGGTACGTGTGTGTTTAAGTCACCATAACATAGTAGTTTGGCAAGAGATCGATGGAATAAGTACCAGGGTTATTCGTTTAACTAAAATGCTTCAAGGTGGTGTCCCAGCATTCCCACAGTTTAATGATTGAAACAAAAGATAAATATTTATAATACTGACTCACAGAGGCAATGACTGAAACCTTTGGTATTATGTCTCGTGCTTGAGAAGAAGACCCATCAAACCATGAAATCACAGTCATGGCAGATACTGGTGTCACGTAAATTGGCACCCATGTCAGTGGCACATAAAAACACCCTGGTATCACACAAATGGCACGTAAAAGCACCCATTACACTCTTGGAGTGGTTGACATAAGAAGGGCATCCAGCTATAGAAAACCATGCCATATCAGACTGGAGTCTGGTGCAGCCTTCCAGAGTGCCAGCCCAGTCAAACTGTTCAACCCATGCCAGCATGGACAACGGACGTTAAATGACGATGATGATGTAATATTTAGAAGTTGTTGTTTAGCTCTTACTGAGCATTTGTTTGGCAAGTATTTAATGACATTCTCCAATGTGTGTAAGTTTGCAATATTTTTCATGACATTAAAATATGACTTTAAGGAAGCTTGGTTGCTATTTTAGCAATTCAGGTGACCATGTAAAGGCCCCTTTACTGGCTACAGTAGTTATGGCATAGAAAGAAGGTGTCACATTGCCAAAGACAAGATTCAATCAAGCCATGTTTCTGGCAAACACATTCTGTTAATTCCATTTGATTTTCCATAATTACAAAGAAAAAACATTGGAATCCAAGAAAAAGTTGAGGTTTGGCAAACATAAACAAAGGTTCTTTTTCTTCTTTCTGTTAAAGAATGTGAAGAAAACATTCCAAATGAGAGATATCAATAGTCTCAGACAAATCAGAGACGAGTCCAATAAGAAGTAAAAAGAATGCAGCATTATGGATTAATGTTGTTTTCTACTCCAATCTTTTTCAATGTTAATTAACCAACTCTTATATCAATATTGTTTTACTGTAGAGGAATTGTATTTATAATATGTTACAAATGTGTAGGGTGGAGGGACGTAGCTTAGTGGTTAGGGTGTTGAACTGATGCTTGTAAGCTTGTGGTTTCAATTCCTGCTCTAGGTGATGCGTTGTGTTCTTGAGCTAAACACTTCATTTCAGTTGCTCCAGTCCACTCAGCTGGTAAAAATGAGTAATGCTGCGATGGACTGGTGTACTGTCCAGGGAGGAATATATACATCAAAGGAACTGGGAAATTGGCCCTATGCTCCTTAAGGAATAATATCGACTAACCATACAAAACAGTTACAAAAGTCCAGTGCAGGCTTCTGCCTGGCCGGCTGTTGTCAAACTGTCCCACCCATGCCAGCATGGAAGGCGGATGTTAAATGATGATGATGATGATATGGGAACACGTCTGAAGTCTTAGGACATCTGCTTCAGCAAATTCCACCTGACCAATGCAAGCATGGAAAAGTGGATATTAAAACAATGACGATGATGGTTTTATAAATATGGAACTTCAAGATTCACCATAGAAGCTTATTTAGCCTGAAGGTTTAAATAAACCACAATTGAAATTTGAAGTCTCTAAATTTCACTTCTGCTAGTAGGATTGAGTCTTTATTCATCATTGTAACTTGATCTTTTTATTTTTTTCTTAAAATTCTGTATTACAATCTATGTCATTATCATCACTTTTACTCGTTTTTTCATGCTTGCAAATCAGAAAATGTTTTATTGTTTTCTTTTAATTTTCACTGATTGAGAACACTAAATATGACATTCTCATACATCTTATACATATACATATTTGTATATACATTTGTGTGGAGGCGCAATGGCCCAGTGGTTAGGGCAGCGGACTCGCGGACGGAGGATCGTGGTTTCGATTCCCAGACCAGGCGTTGTATTTATTGAGCGAAAACACCTAAGCTCCATGAGGCTCCGGCAAGGGGTGGTGATGACCCCTGTTGTACTCTTTCGCCCCCAACTTTCTCTCACTCTTTCTTCCTCTTTCTCGAGTAACACTGCGATGGACTGGCATCCCGTCCAGCTGGGGGGAACACATACGCCATAGAAACCGGGAAACCGGGCCCATGAGCCTGGCTAGGCTTTGAAAGGGCGACGTTTATCGTTTTTATATACATTTGCAAAATTTATCAGGTTCAATTAGTGAGTGACTACAGCTGGTAAATCCAAAATCCAGACAGAAGAGGAATCAGACATAGCGTGCAAAGAAGGAGGCTGCATTGATGGGTGATGTGTGTGGAGGATAACAGTTGCATAAAAAAAGTGAAGTGCCTAGTGATTCATGTGGAAGGAACCCTGCGGAAGAAGAGGTAGTGGATGCTTATCTCAAGAGGCTGTCTCATGAAAGAGATGATGACAAGAGGCTGCAACAAGTGACAAAACAGTGTGATAGTGAAAACCCAGCCAACCTAGGCAAGTTTTTAAAGGAAAAAGAACGTGTGTGAATATAAATGTGGTGATGGTAATGAGGGTATGGTTGTATTCATAAATAGGGATTCAAAGATTCAAGAAAGAAAGGAAACTAAATTATGATGACGAGGAAGGTTTTCTGTGTCATAAATACATTAATGAATAATGAATAAAGATATCAAAACTGTAAAATAGATGAAATAGAATAACAAAAAAAAAAAAAAAACTATACAAATAAATAACTCACACTGACACACATTAAATATTTTCTCTAAATAAAGAAAATGGGGGAAAATATGCAACTGAGAGAGAGAGGGGGGAGATAGGGAGAAAT
>NC_068981.1:23003772-23004844 GCF_001194135.2 Octopus bimaculoides
TGCAACTGAGAGAGAGAGGGGGGAGATAGGGAGAAATGGGAGAGAGAGGAGGCGAGAGAGAAAGGGAAAGGGAGAGAGAGAGGGGGAGGGATGGGTGAGGGTTTTTTTTGCTATTTATACCTCTTTAGAAATGTATGACAAAGAAAGTGCACTACTCAACACACATACTGAAAAATGAGAGAAAAGGAAATAATGAGGAGTGGTAGAACAATGTGTTTACATAAAATAGATGGACTAGATGAAACTGTAGAGAGAGAGAGAGAGAGAAGGGGGAAGGATAAAATTGCTACAGCTGGGTGGGTGTGGCACAAAGAAACAGCATTGCAGAAGGTGGATTCTGCCAACAAGGCTTCCATAATCATACATGATATGAATGGAGGTGTAAGACATTGAAGATGCTATTCCAAGTTGTCGTTATTTCACAACACATCTATTTTCCAAATTTCCTATTCATTTTTCATTTTTTCTTTTTATAGTTGAATATGAGAAAAGACCATGGTACCTCTGTAACAGAAGAACTGTGCAATGGTGAAAGTAGTCATTGGTCATTTGGTAACATATTGGCAATACAAAAATGCAAAAGAATGTTTTGTTATTTACAGTCTGTAGGGAGGGAGCTGCAAAACATCAGGCACACTACCTCTCCTCTTCTGTCTAACTTAGAACAACGCAAACATCACAACATGATATATTGTTGTTGGCACTCCGTTGCTTACGACGTCGAGGGTTCCAGTCGATCCGATCAACGGAACAGCCTGCTCGTGAAATTAACGTGGAAGTGGCTGAGCAATCCACAGACATGTGTACCCTTAATGTAGTTCTCGGGGGAGATTCAGCGTGACAAGGCTGGCCCTTTGAAATACAGGTACAACAGAAACAGAAAGTAAGAGTGAGAGAAAGTTGTGGTGAAAGAGTACAGCAAGGTTCGCCACCATCCCCTGCCGGAGCCTCGTGGAGCTTTAGGTGTTTTCGCTCAATAAACACTCACAACGCCCAGTCTGGGAATCGAAACCGCGATCCTATGACCGCGAGTCTGCTGCCCTAACCACTAGGCCATTGCGCCTCCACGACA
>NC_068981.1:23004887-23014402 GCF_001194135.2 Octopus bimaculoides
GTGAAAGAGTACAGCAAGGTTCGCCACCATCCTCTGCCGGAGTCTCGTGGAGCTTTAGGTGTTTTCGCTCAATAAACACTCACAACGCCCAGTCTGGGAATCGAAACCGCGATCCTATGACCGCGAGTCTGCTGCCCTAACCACTAGGCCATTGCGCCTCCACGACAACATGATATAAAACCATTGTGAAAAGCTTTTCTTTTAACCTAAACCAACCACAGAATTGTCATATGTCTCCCAAATGTAACATGTTAAGTGACCAATATCAAAGAAAAGAAACTCATTTCATCGGCTGGTTAGAGTGTACTGACCTGCTGGAATGATGCCGATCCTTAAGTCTGGCTGTATAGGAGTTGTGTCACGACAGGGTTGTTCATTCCCATTGTCTTTCAGTGTTCTTATTAGCAATCCATTTAAAAGTTCTGTAAACATCCCATCACCACCCACACAGACAATCCTGAAAAAAATAACAAGATTTTCTTTGTCAGAAAGTACCGTGATATTCTATAAAAGTGCAACTTTACACATTAAAAAGTCATCCACACAATGAGAGTCCCTTGGAAACCAATAAATTATACCCTCTCGCCATCTCTTTCGTTGTTACTGTTCTAATGAGCAACAAAGTTGTGTGTTTCCCTAAATCACAACCTCCTGGTTTGCCCACACTTCTCTTCTTGTCGTACCCACCATGTCTCAACTTTGAAACTTACACCAAAAATTTTGTCCAAACCGTTATTCCCAGAGCTGAAGCCTTCTGGAGCTCCATCCATGCCCACCTGCATCAATGAGAGAGTCTTTACATGATTGCTTGACCTGCAAAAAAATAGCAGCCAAATCTCCCTCAACTTATACCCGAACATCTTGTTAATGAAAAGACACATTAGATAATGTAGTCTTAGATCACTATATCAAACTGAAAAATTACAGCTACAATGCATTACATTGCAAGGCTATTTTTCAAGCAGGGCTGACCAGGAGTTAAAGGGCAACAGTTACATCACCAGTTAGGAAGGATCTATAAGGCTTGTGAGTTCAGCACCTCTTCCCCAGACTAATATATAAAAACATCTGTAAAGCTAAAGCCTTGGTAAAGGGTGCCAATGTACTTCACTGGATTTAAGAGAATAAAAGAAAAATCCACTACTCCCATGGTTTGGAAAGGGAGTTTTTTTCTTATTTATTAAGAATTCTTTCTGGTTACTAATACCTTTAATTTATTCAAGATCTCTCGACTCATCTCTTTATTCTTTTACTTGTTTCAGTCATTTGACTGCGGCCATGCTGGAGCACCGCATTTAGTCAAGCAAATCGACCCCAGGACTTATTCTTTGTAAACCTAGTACTTATTCTATCAGTCTCTTATGCCGAACTGCTAAGTTACGGAGACGTAAACACACCACCATCAGCTGTCAAGCGATGTTGGGGGGACAAACACAGACACACACATATATAATATACGACAGGCTTCTTTCAGTTTCCGTCTACCAAATCCACTCACAAGGCTTTGGTCAGCCCGAGGCTATAGTAGAAGACACTTGCCCAAGGTGCCACGCAGTGGGAATGAACCCGGAACCATGTGGTTGGTAAGCAAACTAATTACCACACAGCCACTCCTGCACCTATGGAGATTTTTTTTGTTCATCTCTCTCTCTCTCTCACACACACATAATCACACACTTCTGTCAGAATCAACATTAGACATAATATTGGATAACTCTTTGTTTAGCAAATCAAAAATGAAAAACTATAACAGAAGCAATGGTGACGGCTAGAAATCATATATGTTTGCAGATAGACTTTCTCTTTTTCCTCTCTCTCACAGACACACACACACACACACACACACACACACATAAACACATTAAGTAAGATAAACAAGATGAAACCCATCTACAGTAAAGTTAAACAAAAAACATATCTTTATTGATTTCTATGTCCACTTACCCATCGTATTTGGCAAGATCAGCTTCTTGTAAGTAATCCAAGGCATAGTTTGCCCTGTCTGTTGCTGTAAAAGGAAAATAAAGTCAATGTATGTTCATGTGCTTATGTACATTTATATTACATTATACATAATATATATAAATTAGGGTATACTGGATGTATGTGTGTGTGTATGAGTGTAAATAGGGGAAAAGAATGCTGAGCAAAGCTGGCAGATACTTAAAATATGACTGTTAATTTACTCAGTAGAACTGTACTAAGTAAATTCAACCTGTTTAAATAGCCAAGTGAGTTTAACGATATTTTGATTAGTTCGCTGTAAAATTCCTTCACAAACAGTAGGCCATATTACAAATAATCTAACGTGTACACGCAGAGACAGACAGACAGACATGCATAAAAAACGTAAAGAAAGATACAGACACAAAGAAATACACACACACACACTCACATACGCAAAAGTTTATTGCTGATTGGATGTCTTGCATTATTAATTGGAGAGGAAATTAAAGATATACAATTTGCAAGCAAGGTTTCATAACCAATTAATGATGCCAAATCCTAATGGAAACAAAAGCAATATCTCCTTGGAATTTAATATTACATAATGGCTAGCATCCTTGACCAGCCAGAAGAAGTTATGGCCTTGCTGATTGGTCAATATTTTCTTGGTGCAGATGAAGAACTCAACTGAACTACTAGTTCAAACTGTCTTTCTTTTACTTGTTTCAGTCATTGGACTACGGCCATGCTGGTGCACCACCTTAAAGAGTTCAATTTTTAAAGCCTAGTACTTATTCTATCGGTCTCTTTTGCTGAATCACAAAGTTAAGTGGATGTAAACAAACCAACACTGGCTGTCAAGTGATCAGGGGAACAAACACAAAACACAAAGACACATGCTAGCATGGAAAGCGGACGCTAAACGACGATGATGACTCCTCAAAAAAGATGAAAGTCTAAGTTGAACGCAGCATGATTTGAACTTAAAATGTAAAGAGCCACAACAAACACCACAAGGCAATTTTCTTCCTCACATTCCAATTTTGCCAATCCACCACTCTTCTATTATACAATAATAACCCTTTCTACTATAGACTCAAGGCCTGAAATTTTGTGGGAGGGGGTAGTCAATTACATCAACCCTAATTCTCAACCCTGAAAGGATGAAAGGTAAAGTCAACCTTGACAGAATCTAAACTCAGAACTTAAAGACGGATGAAATGCTGTGAAGCATTTTGCCCAGTGTATCAATGATTCTGCCAGCTCACCACCTTGTGTTAAACAACAATAATAAGAATTAATGATGTCATTACACTCCGTCGCTTACGACGTCATGGGTTCCAGTTGATCCAATCAATGGAACAGCTTGCTTGTGAAATTAACATGCAAGTGGCTGAGCACTCCACAGACGTGTACCCTTAACGTAGTTCTCGGGGATATTCAGCGTGACACAGTGTGACAACGCTGACCCTTTGAAATACAGGTACAACAGAAACAGAAAGTAAGAGTGACAGAAAGTTGTGGTGAAAGAGTACAGCAGGGTTCGCCACCATCCCCTGCCGGAGCCTCGTGGAGCTTTAGGTGTTTTCGCTCAAACACTCACAACGCCCAGTCTGGGAATTGAAATCGCGATCCTATGACTGCGAGTCCACTGCCCTAACCACTGGGCCATTGCGCCTCCACTGATGTTGTTATCAAAACGAAGAGATAAAATTATAAATTTTACAGAAAAATATATGAATTGCCAACTTACTGATAGAATGCACGATAATGTCAGCTAAATCAAACAGTGGAACCACCTTCTCTGCATAAATTTTGGGTCCCTTTTTCTTGCCACCAACAGGATTGATGAAGACAAGGAGACTCTTGGGCCGACGGAATTCTATAAAAGAAATAAAAATAAAAAGTGAAAATTAGTTCCCAAGAGGAAATTTAAGTAACTGTCAACATCATGAAAACCTACACTGTACTCAGCCTTCTGGGATTGACAAAATAAAGTGTATGGCATGTAAAAAGCACCATTCGAGCATGGTCAATGCCAGTACCACCTGACTGGCCCCCGTGCCAGTGGCACAAAAAAAAAAGCACCCACTACACTCTCAGAGTGGTTGGCATTAGGAACAGCATCCAGCTGTGTAAACTTTGCCAGATCAGACTGAAGCCTGGTGCAGCCTCCTGGTTTGCCAGTCCTCAGTCAAACCGTCCAACCCATGCCAGCAGGGAAAGCGAACGTTAAATGATGATGATGATAATGATGATATATACACACACACATACAAGTATGTGTGTGATTTTTTTAATGATGTGTAACATCAAAAGATGATATTGAGAAAATTGATTAACTGGTGCTTTTGAACCAAAATTTTTTGTTTGATATTTATCTCAAATACGTTACAGGCACTCCCTTGTCACTTTTACCATTGCAAATGCAGTGAACCAAGGATTAACCCAATGGAACCTGTATCCAATCTAAAGAAAGGCAAAAGCATCACTTTCCCCAGAGAAATATGAACTCAGAATGGTGTGAGATGAGTGCATACAAAATGAATGAATCATCATTTAAAATTCGTTTTCCATGCTGGCATGGGTTGGACAGTTTGACAGTTTGGGCATGTTTTCTACAGTTAGATGCCCTTCTTTATGTCAACTACTTTACAATGTGTACTGGGTGCTTTTATGATTAATGGAATAAAATTCTCGACCCAACTAATGAAAAGCTAAATAAATAAATGAAAACTTAAAAAAAAAACTACCTCATTAAAAGTTCAACTTAACACAACTTATCAGAAGTCACGTAAAGATAACAAGAGGAAGTTATCATAAATAATGAGTTACGTGAACTCTTACAAATATGACACACAAGAATAAGGCCTCAGCTTTTTATAACAGACCAAAACACCAAGAACAGTTATTCCAGTTACCCAGGATATATAAGAGAAAGATAAATGAAATTCTAAGATGTTCAGGTTTTGTTCCAAAAGAAGTGATGTGAACTGAAAGCATCTGGGAATTGGAAAGACGAGATGCTGACCTCTGCTCTCTTAACATTATATTCATATGTATGGAATGGATATTTATAGACATAACTGTAATCTCTTGATACATTGATATCAATATCTTGTTCTCTCATTACTCCTGACAAAAACTGCAGACTGCACACACACACACACACGAATATACACACTCACATAATGTATGTATGTATATTGCATGTACATCACTAATTTGAAGTTTCATGGCAAATACAGTTGAGAGTAATTAAGTGCAAGTTATAAATGGATCAACAGTAGCTAGAGTAAGTTAAGGCTGATGAAAGAGAGAAGTCTTGATGAAACTGAGATAGTTAAGAAATATTTCAGTTGTCAGGATTGTTTCATGTTTTTCTATCTTTTTCAATTTTCTTTTTTTTTTTTTATTTCCATAATCATGACTAATCAGCCAGGCTTCACTTATCTAAATATTCAGATGCCATACACATGAAATAACAAAAACGTCAACAAAAAAGAAAGTTAAGTTAGTGTTAACATATTTGATGCAGGAAGCATTATAACTCTGGCTGAAAACCTACCTTCTTGTAATTTACTCAATGATTCACTCTCTAACTACAGTTTTAGTCAGTTTCGGGAAGTCTACACTTGACTGAGAAAGTTTTAATAACCAAAACATATCCACTGTTGTCTCACATACATAGCAAAATAATTAAAATCATATTAGTTCATGAGTAATATTGGTTTTATTTTCCCTCACCGTTATGCTTTCTAGTTAGTTTTTTTAGCACTCACCATGCCTCTCTCTCTCTGTATTAAATATGTTAACACTAATTACTGAGAATTTTTAATGTGTATTAAGGTAAATTGATTAGGTTTTCATTAGCTGACACTGTGAGATTTTAGATTAATATAAACAAATGCCTATTGAAATTTCAATTAATAACAACTGCTATTTTTAATTAACAATTAATTCAATACATACGCACATATATTATGGACTCTCTTTAAAGAATTCTCCTGTCATAAACAACAGATGATGATTCCACATCTTGCTAAACTACCTGCACAAACGATTTGTTTATAGTGATTAGATGTTTGTGTAGTATGTTAGCTCACTTCCTTCTATCAAATTGACATCAGTGATACAGGTGCTCAGTGTGCAACATATCACTGTGATTGCAGAGCAACATGAAAGGAAGTATTTTGCACACTGCTTGATCCACGAATCAAAACCACAATCTTATGATCATGAGTATAACATGATCACAAGATCATGGCCAAACACCTTCACTACGCACGCTTGTGTGTGTGTGTGTGTGTGTGTGTGTGTGCACGTAAAGGTGACAAAGGGCTGAGATATCTTGCACTTTGCTGTATTCAAGAAGACCCATCCTCCACAGTAGAATTGCTAATGCCATCCCCACTGCTGAAGAGCATTGGCCTACAAAGAGCCCTGTACTGGTGCCATGTAAAAAAAAGCACCCACCACTCTGTAAAGTGGTTGGCATTATGAAGGTCATCCAGCTGTAGAAACCAAGCTAAATCAGACTGGAGTCTAGTGCAGCTCTCCTGCTTGCCAACTCTGATCACACTATCCAACCCATGCCAGCATAGAAAACAGACAAATTAAATGATGATGGTGATGATGATAAAATTTAGAATCAGCACTTACAAAACTGAACTTAAAATCAAGCACTGAGAAACCTACTTAAATTGGATCTTGGGACCAAAATCAACTCTTGTAAAACAAAAATTTTGCTAGAGTTGCCTTGAGTCATCAGTTGATAAGGTAACTGATAATAGTTGTTTGTATTTACATCTGTTAATGCTCTTCAGTGAAAACCCTATTTTATAATATTATTACCAGGGCATGGGTTATGTTGATTTTGTTCTGTTTTGTCAGTCCCAAATCAATCTTCATGAAGCACATATATGAGATTAAGGACATTCCAGTTGTGAACATCTAATCATTTCTCCAGACAGAATACACATAAGATTAAATATGCCCTTTTTATGATGGTTGGATGTAATTTGAGGCAGATTTAGCTGCTATTTCAAATAAGTTAAGTGGCCACAGGGCTTCTCTCCTTGTTATATATGTTGTTATTTAGTCAAGGACCAGCCCTGAACACAGAGACTTATGATCAAAAGCATTTCCAGATTTGACCACCATGTCTTTTCTCTGATATTTCATTTAGAAAATTGTACGATGTTATTTAAAGGTGATCTGGTTGCTATTTCTAGCAAGTTGGTGAACAATAGATTCTCCTATGTGGACTCATATTACTCTATGTACTCCTTATCTATAGCGTAATTCTACTCCAATCTATATGTAACACTTTAAACAAACGCTATCTTAACAATGAAACAAAATTGAAGATATAATCTTATTAATGCACAACAGTTCTGTTATTTGTCAGACAACTGACAGATAAACTACAGAATGAAATCAATGATATAATTTATTATAGACACAACACATTGATTGTAAAACATCTATCATTATCATCATCAACATTTAACATTCATTTTCCATGCTGGCAGGGGTTGGGTGGCTTTACAGGAACTGGCAAGGCCAGGGACCACACCAGGCTTACAAACAGGTATTTTAAATTAAGTTCGACATATATCACCATCCTCTTTCTTTAAACATCTGCTTTTTCAAGCTTGCATGGGTCAGGAAGGCTGCACAAGACTTCAATCTGATTTGGCATGGTTTTCTATGGCTGGATGCTCTTCCTAATGCCAACCACTCCAAGAATGTAATGGGTGCTTTTACGTGACACTGGGGTGCATTTACATGACACCAGCACGGGTGCCAATTTGCGTGACATTGGTATCTGCCACAACTGCGATTTTACTCAGCTTGATGGGTCTTCTTCTCAAGCATGACATAATGCCAAAGGTCTTGGTCATTGCCCCAAATCTATTCCCAAAACTTTGGTCAGTTATACAAGACACTTGCCCCAGGTATCACATACTGGGACTGGGACCACATGGTTGAACAGCAAACTTCTCAACCACAGAGCCACATGTATTTATTCTTTCCAAGGTATAGTGTGTATGTGTGTGCTTATTTACCTTCTACAATATTAGGAGTTGGCACTCCGTCGCTTACGACGTCGAGGGTTCCAGTTGATCTGATCAACGGAACAGCCTGCTCGTGAAATTAGCGTGCATGTGGCTGAGCACTCCACAGACACATGTACTCTTAACGTAGTTCCCGGGGAGATTCAGCGTGACACAGAGTGTGACAAGGCTAGCCCTTTGAAATACAGGTACAACAGAAATAAGAAGGAGTTAGAGAAGGTTGTGGTGGAAGAGTACAGCAGGGTTCGCCACCATCCCCTGCCGGAGCCCCGTGGAATTTTAGGTGTTTTCGCTTAATAAGCACTCACAATGCCCAGTCTGGGAATCGAAACTGCGATCCTACTACTGCGAGTCCTCTGCCCTAACCACTGGGCCATTGTGCCTCCTCTACAATATTAAGAGTATCATTATCAACATCATCAACTTTTAAATCTGCTTTTTTCATGAAAGCATGAGTTAGACAAGATTTCTTAAATTAGTATTCAATAGTTGGATGTCCTTCCTAATGCCAACCCCAACAGGTTTTCAAATAGGCACTGTATTCTAATGGTTTTCACAAATCAAATACCAAGCAAGACATTTTATTTCTAGGGGACATAAATAAATATCACCACTGCCCAAGTAATCTCAATGCGAAAACATAAGACATACATGGATGCATATATACATTTATATGAAGGCTTCCGTACAGTTTCCTTCAACGAAATTTCACTCAAAGCATTGGTGCTAAGCATGGAGATTGAACCTGAAATGATACATTTGCAAAATGAACTTTTTAACTACACAGCCATGCCCTATGTTGTTATATGTTTCTGATTTATGTGCCTTCTATATGAGTGTGTGTGTATCATGGTAGATGTGTGTTTACTAGTTATTCATCTTTTGTGTGCATGCATGTATCACATTCAACATGCATGTGTTACTTATGTATGTTCTATGATTTCGAGTGTGTATGTGTGTGTATCACCAGCACAGGAGAAAAGCTGTGAAAGCAGCTTAGAGGATCAGGTAAAATATCCTAATACACTATAAGGCTATTCTACCCTATCCCCTAAGCTATTTTCACAGCTGTTGTCCTACATTGGGGATTTCCTTTATTTCTGAAATACCAATCACTCAATGCTTCAAAAATTGCTTATAAAATATTCTCAGGCACAGGAGTGGCTGTGTGGTAAGTAGCTTGATTACCAACTACATGGTTCCGGGTTCAGTCCCACTGCGTGGCATCTTGGGCAAGTGTCTTCTACTATAGCCTCGGGTCGACCAAAGCCGTGTGAGTGGATCTGGTAAACGGAAACTGAAAGAAGCCCATCGTATATATGTATATATGTGTGTGTGTGTGTGTGTGTGTGTGTGTGTGTCTGTCTGTCCCCCTCCCACCATCACTTGACAACCGATGGTGGTGTGTTTACGTCCCCATAACTTAGTGGTTCAACAAAAGAGACTTACAAAGAATAAGTCCCAGGATCGATCTGCTCGACTAAAGGC
>NC_068981.1:23014634-23017883 GCF_001194135.2 Octopus bimaculoides
ATATATATATATATATATATATATATGTATATATATATATATGCGACAGGCTTCTTTCAGTTTCTATCTACCAAATCCACCCACAAGGCTTTGGTCGGCCCGAGGCTATAGTAGAAGACACTTGCCCAAGGTGCCATGCAGTGGGACTGAACCCGGAACGATGTGGTTGGTAAAGCAAGCTACTTACCACACAGCCACTCCTGCGCCTATTTGTTGCTATAAAGCATATAAATCATTACTGTACCTTTGGCTGTAATGAGATTTTTATAGTAAAAATACAATATTGATTTATTGAACTGAATTCACTTATTGGTCAGCAATGCATCCTAAATTAATGAGATTCACCAGTTGATACAGATTTGAAGAAAATTAACCAGAAAAGATAAAGGGCGGGGTTGAAATTAAGACAAAAAACATAATATATAAATAATTTGTATCAATACACACTTCAAAGTAGAATTCTAATTATTGTATTATTGTTAAAAATTTGATTGAAATGTTCTGTGAAAGAGTCATCTCTAAAAGACATCTAATCAATTTAATCAATTATAATGGCTATCTTCTAGAACAAAACAATTGTTTTAAAGGTCAATTCATGAAGTTTTGAATGGCTAATCCAGAACGTAAACAATTTGGGGGAGGGGGGGAAAGAGAGGTTGGTTGTATAGTTAAGTTTGCTTCAGACCATAGGGTCTTGAGTTCAGCCTCACAACATGGCACCATAGGCAAGTGTCTCCCACTATCGCCCTGGACCGACCAAAGTCTTATGGGTGTATTTGATAGACAGAAACTGAAAGAAGCCTGTTGTATATATATATATATGTGTGTGTGTGTGAATGCATATATATATATATATATATATATATATATATATGCATATGTGTTTGAATGTTTATATGTATGTGTATATCCTTGTCTAGATGTCACGTGATGGTTTTAAATGAGCATAAATGGCATACAAGCAAGGTTGTTTATTTTCAGTCTTTTGTGAAAACATATTGGGACAGGAAAAAAAATTATACCTTGCTTGGAAACAGGTATGGGTTGGTGACAGAAAGGGCATCTGGCAGTAAAACATTTGCCTCAACAAATTCCATATGACCCATGAATGATGGAGAGACCGCATAGAGTAGAGAGGACTCTTTAGGCTTATCAAGGACTTGACGGTCTCTTTGTTGCTGGTGTCCCATTACACCAGGTACTCAATGTAAGGTGGTTAGTGTAAGGAAAGGCATCAATATGAAGAAACCAAGTCAAAAGGAATCATATGAACAAGACATGGCCCTCCAGCTTATCTAAGAAGGTAATAACTCCAAATAAAAACTGACCCTTACTAATGCAGAAAGCTAATGTATGATGATGATTATGATGGTGTATATCTATCACCTTGGTTTGGCAGAACTGGAAGACCTAACAAATAAACTTTATGGGTTTTCGTTACTTCCCTTTACACTTAGGTTGTCATCAGTTCCCAACATAACAAAGTCAGTAAAATAAGTACCAGACAAAAGTATTGGGATTAATACAATAAACTAAAACCCCCTAAAGGTGGTACCTCAGCATGGCCACAGTCCAATGATCAAAATCAGTTAAAGAACGTATGAACTGATTTCAAAATAGAATTACAATTTTGGCATGTAAAAAACACCATTTTGAGCGTGGCCATTGCCAGTACCACCTGACTGGCCCTTGTGCCGGTGGCACGTAAAAGCACCCACTACACTCTCGGAGTGGTTGGTGTTAGGAAGGACATCCAGCTGTAGAAACTCTGCCAGATCAGATTGGAGCCTGGTGCAGCCTTCTGGTTCGCCAGTCCTCAGTCAAATCGTCCAACCCATGCTAGCATGGAAAGCAGACGTTAAACGATGATGATGAGTGAGCGATAGAGAGGGAGAAAGAAAGAACAAAGAAAGCAATCATTGAAATTAAATATCAGATGTTTCGTTAAAATAATTCATTTACTGTTACAGCAATCAATCAATCAATCAGTGAGACACAGTTTCATGTTATTTTAGATTCTGTTTCAGACAAATGAAAAAGGTTGATGACATGCTTGTCAGATGGTCACATACACACATGCAGAGAGCATTACATTAAGCAAGAGATATAATATAATATAATATAATGGAAAGAGATATAATTTTCTCCTTGAATATAATGCCAGCTTTTGCTAGGAACACACCTTGAAGATCTGATAACCTCGGTGAAATGAGACAACTATGGAATGTAAGTAAAATGTAAGTCTAAATGTGCAACACAAGAGCTGATTTACTTTTTAAAAAAATGTAACCAACCGCCCATTTAGTTTCTACTGTCAGATAATAGATATGGACCGCAATACACACTTTGATAGCATATTTATGTCAGTCTGTTTAAAGTACAGTAATTTAAGTCAGAAAGGTATTATTATAAAAATAAAGTTAATTATAGATTTAGTGAAAATATGCTGATCAATATATATATATATGATCATCAGCTTCAATTGTTATTTACTTTTCTGTTTTGGTAGGTCATGCTGGGTCACTGCCTTGAAGGGTTTTAGTCAAATAGTTCAACCCCAGTACTTGCTGAGTAAGTGAGGAGAGATTCCTTTGATATTAGACAGTAGTTATTTACCATTGTAATCAGTCACAGGACTATAACGCAGACAAGTAATTTATTAGATTACAATACTGAGTTCATTATAAGCGTAGTACTTATTCTATCAGTCTCTTTTGCTGAACTGCTAAGTTATGGGGGAAGTAAACACACCAGCATCGGTTGTCAAACGATGTTGGGGGGACAAACAATTATTATTATTGTAAAACAATAATAATAATTTCATTTATTCTACATCTTTCTATAATAACCACAATTATCTCATCATTATTTTCATATAGGCACAGGCATGGCAATAGGTGCAGGTGTGGCAATAGACACAGACATGGCAATAAGCACAAGTATGGCTGTGTGGTAAGAAGCTTGCTTCCCAACCACATGGTTCCAGGTTCAGTCCCACTGCATGGCACCTTGGGCAAGTGTTTTCTACTATAACCTTGGGCCAACTGAAGCCTTATGAGTGGATTGAGTAAACAGAAACTGAAAGAAGCCCATCATATATCTATAGATATGTTTGTGTGTGTGTGGCTTTGTGCCCATGTTTGCTCCTCACCATCGTTTGATAACTGGTGTTGTTTTGTTTATGTCCCTATTACCTAACTATTTAGCAAAAGAGACCAATAGAATAAGTACCAGGCTTTAAAAAAAGTA
>NC_068981.1:23018195-23027903 GCF_001194135.2 Octopus bimaculoides
ATTCATTAAGTAAAGTCTGAAAGGATAATATACGATTTCACATATTTTTAAGTCCTGAAAGTGCATTTTTAATTGTTATTAGTGACGTCAAGAGTGTTACTGATGTTGTCATCATAAGCCAATATAGACATCACTAACGAGAATTAAAAATGAACTTTCAAGACTTAAAAGTATGTGAAAATGCAATTACATTAAATAATTTTATTCCAAACTTTGTTAGAAGTATTTCTACTTTGCTTTTTTTCTATTTTTTTTTTTTTTGCCAGCATGGAACATGGATGATGATGATGATGATGATGACAACTGTTTTATATGAATGTTTCGTTTTTTTTTTTCTATTTATCTAATTCCTGGCATTCATTAATGTATTTGTCTGCAGATGCAACTATTGCCCTAGCAGAGATAGTCTAGGAAAAGTACTTAAGTGCTAAACAGCAGGAATAGAAATGGCCAAGAGATAAAAGTAAGATAACATTCACAGAAACATTTAAACCAATTCTTCAGCTTTTAAAGATTATTAAGGAGCCAACAGTTGGTTATTAATTACACAGATGCCGAAAGGCTGATTTACTGAAGTGCTAGGTCACAGGATAGAATTCTGAACTAGAGTTCAAACTTTTGATATTAATCAAAAACCAGAGAATACTTCAACTCAGACAACTCCTAACTTTTTACAAAGCTCAGGTGAGATCCACAATTGAGTACTGATCTTGTATCTGGAGTGGGAGCTGTTGGTTTACACACATACATATCAGATCACATCCAAAGGAAATTCACTCAACTGATGGGCACAAGGTCATCAGTACACTCTGTCTAGCTCAGTTGTTCTCAACCGGGGTCCATATGGCCCCCAAGAGTCCATATACGATTTTGGGGGTCCACGCAACAAAATAATAAATTGGGGATCCACGACAGTATTATAAGGGTCCCTGAAAAATTTTTGCTTTAGATGTATGTAGTGGTATGTATTGCAAGAAACAGCTAGGTTTCTTTCTTTAACATAGTTCAACCTACACGAGTTAAAGTTTGAAAAACAACATAGGAATATTGAAAGAAGTTTCCATAAAATTAGTTTTTAAACATTGAATGGCTATGGGGGTCCACCAGAATAAAATAATAATCAAAGGGGATCCATAGATAAAAAATGGTTGAGAGACCCTGGTCTAGCTCATAGATGTGCTGTCTACTTTTGGCATCTTTTTACTGTTAGTACAATGGCCTCAACTCTCTTGTGTCATGCTAGCTCACTTAAGCACTCCAAATTCGCATGTCTCCTCATCATGTCCCCATACTGTGTGTTCCCTTCTCTACCCCCTCACTAACAACAGTTCTTAGTCCATCTTTCCCAGAAAGTCATCTCTCTGGAGTTTCTTTCTTGTATATGTATTTTCTGCAGTCAATGTCAAGCAAATTTTCAAAAGAAACATTAACTGTGTCAATCTCACTGGTTTCAAAGGACATGCAAAATCCAAGGGCACAGCCCTTTCTTCCAGATAAAATCCATAAAAAAATAAATTATCTTTAAAAAAAAAATGAGTATCATCATCATCATCATCATTTAGCATCCATTTTCCATGCTGGCATGGGCTGGGTGGTTTGACATGGAGCCGGCCAGCTGGGAGTTGACCAGATTCCAACTGTCTGTTGTGACATGATTTCTACACTTGGATGCTCTTCCTAATGCCAATCACTTAATGTGCTTCCTTCTTTAAATCCATTATATGAGAAAATGCAATTCAAGTTACAAATACTGAAAAGACAACAATAATCTACATTCACATATTTCAGTCATCATTATCCATTTGCCCTCCGCCCACTTGTTTTTGTTGTGTGATATGTCCTCAGAAAACAAATAATGGTGGTGCCCCAGCATGGCTGCAGCTCTCAAGCTGAAACTAGTTAAAGAGTTATAAGTTAAATATGTCTGGATCAGAATATATTTCCAGATCTTGTAGGTGCAGGTGTAGCTGTGTGATTAATAAACTTGCTTCCCAGCCAGGTAGTCTAAGGTGAAGTCCCACTGTGTGACACCTTGGCCAAGTGTCTTCTACTATAACCCCAGGCCAACCAAAGCCTTGTGAGCAGATCTGGTAGACAGAAACTGAAAGAAGACTGTCGTGTGTGTATGCATGTGTGTGCGTCTGAATGTATTCTTGCCTTGACCTCATGAGATGGTTGTAAATGAGCACCAGTGTCATGGAAGTGGTGTTTGTTTCTTGTCTTCTGCAAAAAAGCATGCCTGGCCATGGGGAAATATTACCTAACTTAGAAAAGAAAATGGGCAGCAATAGGAAGGGCATCTGGCCATAGAAAGTCTGCTTCAACAAATTCCATCTAACCCATGCAAGTAGAGAAAAGTAGATGTTAAAACAAAGAAGATGATGATGAAGCTGATCTTCCTAAATTGATGTTGATAATTTATGTAAACCCTGAACCACTCAATATTTCCAGGCATATAAATATATTCTAATGAGTGTCACTGATGAAACACAGACTTGTAGGACCACTATCAGCTTAAACAATTATCTTTCTTTGTAATATTCAAGCTTATGTCAAGTTTTTGTAGCTTACAGTGGTCACTAAATACTGCTCCTTACTATCATGTAGTAATTACTCATTCAACATAGTGTCCATTATCACATGGACAGGTAAGTACAGATGCTTATCTAATGTGTAGCGACTAATGTGTTATGTTTATACTTAAAAGCATTCTTTTATTAGCTTACAATCAGGTTTATTTCTGAAGTCCCCCACCATTACATACATAGTTCAATCAACTCCAGGTAATATAGAATCTCAGCCCTCATCTCTATTCAACACAACACTTGATATTATGCCTACTTCCTGGGAAAATGATAATTAATCATTGAGAAAGAGTTTCAAATGTAAAATATTGTTCGGACAATTCAGATATACGTTAACATTTGCAGAGCAAACATATGCAGGCAAGATTAAACAAATAAATAAATACATAAATGTTTTAACAAGGAAGCTGAAAGCTACAAAAGAATATATTTCTTCTCAGAACATAATTCCTTTAGATTGGATACAAGTTCAATGTTGTTACAAACAAATGCTTATAAAATTCGCCATTATTTGCAGTAAATCTCACCAGCAACTAATATCATTATGAACAGCATCTCATGGAAATTCAATTTCTCTTGAATCAATAGATTTTTGTCTTTTGCAATACTCAACAGGATCGTTAGAAATAATAGGAATTAAATTTTATACATAAGATTTGCCAGGAATTCATAACAATGATTAGTTCTTAATATTTTGTTTAAAAAAAAAATCCCACAAAAACAAAATAATAAAAAGAACACCTAAAGAGCAGAAACCTCTGCCAAGGCAACACCAACATCCTCTCAACGATTATCCTGAGATGATTTTTAAAATGAGAATATCTGAAATAAACTTGACTGTTCTCAAAAATGAGAATACTAAAAATGAACCAGACTGCTCTCAAATATGAAGTAAAAAAACAGGAAAATTAATCCAGAATCCTTGTCCAGTACCAGATCAATCCCAAAATCTAATCAGTTCATGCCAATCACGGGGCCAAACATCCCTGAAAGTTTCATCCGAATCCATCCAGTGGCTCTTGAGATATCTTGTTCACGGACAAACAAACAAACATGACTGAAAACAATACCTCCACCTTTGCCAAGGCGGAGGTAATAATGTGATGAAGTTTCTATGCTAAAAATCATCTTCAGTTTATATTTGTTTTTCTAAGCTTGTATGGGTTGAACAGTTTTCTCCAGTACATATATACGATGGGCTAGTTACCCACTGATAAATGTAAAACAATGAAATCATCATCATTTAATGTTCGTTTTCCATGCTGGAATGGGTTGGACAGTTTGACTGAAAACAGTTAATCTGGAGAGCTGCACCAGGCTCCAATCTGATTTAGCATGGTTTCTACAGCTGAATGCCCTTCCTAATGCCAACCACTCCAAGAATATAGTGGGTGCCTTTTACATGCCACCTGCATGAGTGCCAGTTATGAAACATCAGCATCGGTCATGACTACAATCTCACTTGGCTTGACAGGTCTTCTCAAACACGTATATTGCCAAAGATCTCGGTTACTTGTCACTGCCTCTGCAAGGCCCAAAAGTTCAAAGGGTGCTTTTTCCTTGCCACTGGCATGGGTGCCAGGTATGTGAAACTGGCATCAGACACAACTATGATTTCACTTAGCTTGATGGGTCTTCTCAAGCACAGTAAATCACCCAACGTTTGAAGGGTGCCTTTTATGTGCCAACTGATGGTCTATTTGTGTTTTCAAATTATCAGTAAAATATCAAGATTTTTAAAATCTTAAAAATCATTTAAAAGTTCAATTGTAATTAGATTGCTGCTGTTAGAAATTCATAGTAAAAATAAGAAACTTGGAGTAAGAATACAACAGAAAATACAGAGGAACCCTGGTTTACAAATTTAATTTGCTCCTGAAGGCTGGTTGTCACTTGAAATGTTTGTAAACCAAAACTGTTTTTCTCATAGGAAATGTAAGAGAAGACATGGTGAATTTGAGCAAAAGCTAGACAGCAACTGACGTTCCCTTGCTAACTCTTCCAGCTTGTTGCCAACCACTGTTGCCAGCTTACAAGCTCATTGCTCAAAACACTATTTGTCACCTGAGATGTTTTATGTTCAAAAGATTGTCTGTAAACCTATTTGCTTCTTATGAGAAGCATTCGTAAACTGAGGTTCCACTGTAAGTTGTTTTAGTTTTTTATTATAACAGATATTGGCTAAACAATTTTAATAAACTAAAGAAATATTCGAAAGAGTCAAGCAATATTCCAGTGAGAAACACATGTATATGTGAGTCAACAAGGATAGTAAGTGTGCTGGACACCTACAACAGCAATAAAAAGAAGGCTAAATGGAATGGTTGATGGAAGAAAGCTGTTTTTGATCAACGTTTACCAAACAGCATAGTATATAGAAATGTACCATTTTCACAGAAATCATTAAACAATGCAGATTTAAGTTTATGGGACACAATTAATGAAGAATAGATGTAGTTGTATGACTATTATTACTATGGAAACCAGTACATGGTAGAAGAAGAAGGAGACTCAATTGAACATATGTTTAACAGTTGCTGGAGGACACAAACTTAGAGAGGAAATGTATTGGCGAGATGACGGAGGACAGGGAAACATGGAGACTAGTTAACAGGATATAAGTGTGTTCAACATGATATGATAATAATGAAGCTCTAGTGGTTTTTAAAGGAGACAGAAACAGTAGTTAAATTTCACTCACAGCACACTATACTGAACAAAGTAGCCCAAGGTACACCATGCTTGGAAAAAAACAGGATGGTCATTACTAGAATGTCTTTAATCATATTTCAGTCAGAGCTGATTTGGGGGCTAAACAAAAAAAAAATTTATGAACCAATTAGGGAGCCTCTGCATACTACTTAACCTGCCAGAAATAAAACCCAAATTTCTCTCTAAACTACATCCCACCATATGAAAAAACAAAAAAAAAAGCAAGGGAAGAAACAATGGACAAAGCAGTCCTAGATATACTACATTTGAATAAAAAAACAAAAAATCTGATGGCCACAACTGCAATGTCTTTTATCCTAAAATCATCTCAATGAAGGACCGACCCAAAGCTTGCCAGTTCCAAACTTGAAAATGAGAGACAATATATTTGCAGTCCAGTATCTTACTGAATGCGGCACCCACACTTCTCTTCCTCTGAAAGCAATATGTTAATGCTGAACTTCATTATTTTATTATAATTACTTACCAACGACAGCTGACGGCAATAAAAGAAATAACATGAATCTAGATTAAATGCATTCTTTCATTATCATAAAGAGTGAAATATTGATCAGTAAGTCTAAATACTGTGGAAGCTAGTTATAGAAAACTAGATGTTATTTAATTGCTGAATTATAGATTACTGGAAATAAGCAATCCAATGACAATGAACTGAGAGAAATTATGATATATACAAGCAAAAAATGTACTGATGTTGTTAATGGAAATTGAAAGTACAAAAGGAACTGGTGGTCTCAAAAAAGGACTAATACTACTGGTTTTAAATTTAGGGACAAAGCTATTAAATTTTAAGGGAAGAAAATGGATACTGCCCCTGATGTTGTTAATGGAAATTGAAAGTGACAAAAGGAACTGGTGGCTTCAAAAAAGGACTAATGCTACTGGTCTTAAATTTAGGGACAAAGCTATTAAATTTTAAGGGAAGAAAATGGATACTGCCCCTGATGTTGTTAATGGAAATTGAAAGTACAAAAGGAACTGGTGGCTTCAAAAAAGGACTAATACTACTGGTCTTAAATTTAGGGACAAGGCTAGTAAATTTTAAGGGAAGAAAATGGATACTGCCCCAGAACCAGAGTGGTATTTTGCTTTTCATCCTTATGGAGTCGTTAAAATAAAGTTGACCTAGGCAAGATTTGAACTCAGAATACAATAGATCAAAACAAACACTGTAAAGCATTTTTTCTGATACTAACAATTCTACCAATTTGACATCTTAATAATACTAATAATAATACTATTAAACAGTATGTAATAATTAAGACTTTTATAGTCACATTATAGGCACAAGTTGATGGTGTAGAAAGGTTGTTGTTGAGATTCAAAAACCAACTCTTTTAGAATTTTAGCTACAAACTTTGCATAAGTACATTTCTAGACAAAGCATAAGTGCCTACATGGACACCAAATAGTTCTGACAAAAGTTTAAGAAGCTTGACTAAGAGTTACAAAAAGCTGGTAGATTGAACCCCAGGCAGAGTCATCCAAAAGTCCATACAGAGCCTTATGGTGGTGATGATGATATTAAAATATATTTTCATTCCGGGTCGCATGTTTTTTTTTTTTAACAAATTGCACTCAGTACAGCTAAACCTTCATCAGCCAGAAAGATAAATAACAGAATTTTAAACTATCTGGACTAGATACACACATACACACACACACACGACAAAAAGTTACACGGTGTAAACGGATTGCAGAACATGCATACATAGGCAGCAGTGTGGTTAAGAAGTTTGTTTCACAGCTACATGGTTTTGGTTTCAGTCCCACTGCACAGTACCTTGAACAAGTGTCTTCTACTATAACCCTGGGCCAACCATAGCCTTGAGTGGATTTTGTTAGAAACAGAAAGAAACAGCATGTTTTAGCAGAACAGCATATGAGCATATGAGATAGCTAAATACATGTATGTTCAAAAGCTACTCAAAAAGTACAGAATCTTAAATCTGTGATGTTTTGCACAAAATTCTGGATCTCCAGTCAATAAATGACTTGAGAATATTGTCCTTCTGGACATTAGCCTCAGTAGAAATACAAGAAAAATACTACTTAATAGTAAATCTATACTTAATAGCCTTTCTGAGTGGATTTTTTTTTATTAGTTTTTTTTTTTTTGGCTTCGTGTCAGTTAATGACTATAAACACTATGAAGCTAAGTTTCAAAAGAATTAGCACAAAGCTAATTGGTCATCTGAAATGACCCATGATGATGCATAATTAATGGGTGGTTTCAGATTGCACTGCATTGTTTTATATTATCCACCATTATATGTGTAGTTATTCAAAGCTAGATTTGTAAATTTCCTCTAACTAGTCTTTGATTTTCATTGAATTCAAACAAGAACCTAGTGCGTTTGCCAAGGACACAACCAATACGAACACAGTACTAATTACTGACAAACAAACCTGTTTCTTCAGATACTAACTTACAAAGTAGGAAATTAACAGTGTGGTTTAATATTGGAGCTTATAATTTATGCTATCATTTACAAAGGTAGAGCTGAGATAAAGGAAGAGTCATTTTAAACTATTTAAGAAAACACGGAAATTGTTACATTTACTTTCCATTTATATTTTAATAGTACCGCTGTGTCAAAAAGTTTTGTTGTACTTCTACAACCTGGTCACTTACATAATTGCACTGTATCTGTTGAAAACGAGTTACTGGTGAGTTTTTATAAACGGTGAAAATGCTTCATCATCATCATCACCATGTAACATCCATTTTCCATGCTGGCATGGGTGGGATGGTTTGACAGGAGCTGACAAGCCAGCATAAAGCTCTAGCGCCTGCTTTGGAATGGTTTCTACAGATGCTTTAGAATGGGTTCTACAGATGCCCTTCCTAATTCCAATCACTTTACTAGGCACCAGTACTACTGAAGTCACCAAGTAACTTGAAAGACAAAACCCCTTCAACTGAAGAAGATGTAGTACTGATGTAGATGGTTTTCATGCCAAGTGCTGAGAGAGAGGCAGGAACATGTGTCTTGCAGTAGAGGAGACACAGGGCTAAACTAGATTTGTTTTTTTTTTCTCTGTTCTTTTTCCTCCTTTTGTTTTTGTTTGTTCTTTTTCTTAATTATGAAGTTTGCTTAAAAAGAACTGGACATAAAAAACAGCATGTTGACCAGCTGGCATAGCATACAAGCAACTACAATGTTGTGTATTTAGGACGTTGACCTTCAGTCTCATAATAGCTATATCAAGACGTGTCAGTTAGTCATCAATTTACATATGCGAGAGTGAATGAATGTTTATTGCACTTGGAGATTTGCAGCATGTTGAACAATGAAGCATTTGGAAGAGTGACAGGTTTGTGTGAAATTCTGTTTCAAATTGAGAAAATTTTTACAGAGGAATTTCTAATGTTGTAACATGTCTATGGCGGGAAAGAATGTTTGAGTTATACGCAATGTCATGAGTGGAACCAGCATTTCAAATTACGAAGAGCATCAACTTGGACAACCTAAAATCTGAATGAAATTTTAAGAGAATGGACAATGATCACTTTGCCTAAGTATGTGCGGTCATTTGTGAAAATTGTCCATAAATGTCATAAGAAGTATACATCTGGAATTATGTCCAACCTAAGCAAGCATGGAGAAGTTGATGTTAAAACAACAAGGATGATGCATCAATGTTTGGCCCAAGTTCTACAGCTGAACGCCCTTCCGAACACCAACTCCTTTATACAATGTCCTGGATATCTTTTGCCATGATACAAACACTAGAAAGGTTGTTATACCTTTGGCCAGAGTAAGGGGTCATCTTGACTCAATACTTTGCAATCATTTTACAGAGGGTACTGTGCTTTACATACTATACATACACACACACACCAACAAATATTATCCAATGGGCTGGTGTATAATTTCCGACTAATAAATTTCCCTCATGAAGCTTTATCTGAGCCAAGGCTATGGTAGTAGAAGGTTTAAGGCATCATGCAGTGGGACTGAACCTGAACCAAGTGGTCATGAAGCACAAGCCATACTGTGGCCACTGTTTTCTAAGTATTCACATGTGATAATTATTTCAGGATGACAATCTCAATCTAGTTTTATCAGTTATTATATAGGGCAACACTGAGGACGTTTTATGTGGTCACATGGCATGCTAGAAATAGCCACCCATATTTGTTTCAAAACATAATTTAGTGTCTTAAAACAAATGACACATTGCAAAATATACTTCTCCAGCAAGAAGACAGAATACTTTTAATCATCGGTCTGCCAAATTAGTGTTGACCAACAACAAACATGCTAACGAGAGAGCATCTATATAGTCACTCGAGCTGCTAGAAACAGCAACCAAATCTACTTCAAATTACATCATCTTATCTCATATAAGGGCAATTAAATAGAATAGGCCTACATACCCCACC
>NC_068981.1:23027964-23042703 GCF_001194135.2 Octopus bimaculoides
GGTTGAAACACATTTGATCATAGGTCTGCTGAATTATGGCCAACCAACAACACAAAATATTACAACATATGGCATAGCATATCATTTTAAAAATATGATTGGTCAATATTTTCTAATTAAAATTTTATTTTCTAATCATCCAAAATTGTACTACTTTAGGCAAAATTGGGTGTGTTTGTATATATAAACTCTTAGATAATCAGTTATTTAATATGTGATTGTTTATTTAACCAGGTCATACAACAGATAAATATTTTATGTTATCTGTCATTTTCTAAGTTATCTATACAATTCTTGCTGTTGATCTCCTTTGCTTGTCTCATATCTGCAATGTAACAAAAACTAGCCTTCCTCTTAAGGAGCCAGAAAATGCTTCACCTCTCAACAGTGACTGACACCCTACAAAATGAGATCATGGATAGAATCCTATTCCTACTTATGGGTTGGAGCTGTTGTTATATATATATATATATATGAACAGCCTAGGCCACATGCAAAAAAGAACACCCATAACTCACTCCACCTTGAGTTTTTGCCATAGATTTGTTTACCAACAGATGCCTAACAGATGTATTGACACATCATATCTCTCTAACACTCACCATCTCTCCCATTCATAGCATGCTGCCACTATAACTATGAATGGCACTGGACCTGTTCATATTCAACTGCTACCAGCACTTTATATTTTATTTTTATATATATATATATATATATATATATATATATACACACACACACACGCATGCACCCCCCTACACGCACACACATATATATGCACATACATGCAATGGGCTTCTTCTTATTTCTATCTACCAGATCTGCTCACACAGCTTTGTTTGGCCAAGGACTATAGTAGGAGATACTTTCCCAGGCTGCTAAACAGTGGGACTGAACCAGAAACCAAATGGTTAGGAAGCAAGCTTCTTAACCATATAACTATGCCTATGTTTACCAGTATATCCACAGAAAGTAGCTAATAAAAGAAAAGTGTTCAACAGTAGAAATTAAACCAGGAATCTAATGTCTGACATGGTCCTTCAACCCATCTAGGAGGACAGTAAGAATTTGTCCAACAAATGTCAGTTTGAAATGGGGGCGCAGGCATAAAATGATGTGTGTGTCAATGTGCGATCACAGAATCAGTATGTCAGACAAAAATAAAAAAGATATTATTGGATATCTGGATTTTTTTTTTCATCAACTACATTTTAATACTTGGGTTGACTTAGGTGCTCTGTTTTCAGGAGATCAAGCACCAGACCAAGCACTAGGGTTGACAAAAGACCAAAAAATGAATTTAAAATGTAAACTAACTGTACTTACTTGGATTGGTTAAACCTTTTCGGATAGATTCCACCCATATTTGGCAAGTTGTGCTGTCTCTACAGCGAAATGTCACTTTACGTTCGCGCCACTTATGATGACCAATTCTACGGATGTGAAACACCGAAAATACATGGGGCTTAAGGGTTTGCATTTCCACAAAAAGGGTACTCGAATCCTTTGATGAAAACCCATTGCTACTGCTGTCATATTTTTCTGTTGTTACTCCGATTACTTCATTCAGTTCAATTGTATATCGGTTCTGGGCTGAAATTAAAAACAAACACAAATAAAAATTATAAACTTTTTAAATAAAACAACATGAAGGATGAATCAGTACAGACAACTTATAATATTTGGCCCAACCCCTTTGCTTTATGTTCTAAATTCCATCTCATCCACCTTCAAATCAACTTCATCTATCAGTCTTACAAAACTGATGAGCTATATAGTACAATCATCATCATTGGTTTAATGTCCACTTTTCTGTGCTTGCATGGGTCAGACAGAGTTTACTGAGGCAGATTTCTCCACAGCTCAGATGTCCTTCGTGTCATTAACCTTCACCTGTCTCCAAGTTAGGGAATATTTCTCTATGGTCAGACATGTTCCAGCAGAATATAGGAAATGAATGACATCCATTTGCAACAATCACATGATATTAGAACAAGAAGACACATACATACATATACACACACTTCATACATATACAAACACTTCATACATACAATACACACACACACACACGTACATACATACATACACACGTACATACATACATACACACGTACATACATACATACACACGTACATACATACATACACACGTACATACATACATACACACGTACATACACACATACATACATACATACACACATACATACATACATACATACACACACACACACATACATACACCTACATACATACATACACACACGTACATACACACGTACATATACACATACATACACACACATGATAGGCTTCTTTCAACTTCTGTCTATCAAATCCACTCAAGGTTTTTGGTCAGCTTGAAGCTACGGCAGAAGACAGTTGTCCAAGGTGCAACACAGTGGGACTGAACCCAAAACTATGTGGTTGGGAAGCAAACTTCTTAACCACACAGCCATGCCTGCACCAATCAATGCATAAAAAAAAAACAAAAAAAACCTCTTGGTATTTGGCTATGGCCCTTTATATTCTATTGATATCTCTTATGCCCAGATTGCCATTGCTTTTCGATGTAATGTGTTGATAACATGAGTACCAATCAAGTAGTGGGAGTCAATATAATCAACTCTAGACTTGAAAGCAGTGCCCCACCTTGGCTACAGACCAATGGCTGAAACTAGTAAAAGAATTAAAAGCAATAAATATATAAATAAGAAATTGAACAAATATGACAAAAACTTCTACAAATGACATTTCTTATTTAATTAATTATTTACATTCCACGCACCCCTGAATGAAAGAGGCTTATGCAAATTTTAATATTTACATTTCAATTGTTGGCTGCAGGCCACTCTTACCTACTGATAACAAATACAAGCAAGCAATTTTCTCTTTACAAGATCGCTCGATCTGCTAGAAATAGCAGCCAAACCTCACTCAAATCATACAGATCGTCCAACTTTTGCCAGCATGGAAAAGAGACATTATATAATATGATGATAATAGTGATGATGATGATTTACTTGAACCAGGGTTGATGTGGAGCTATAAACAACCAGACATATAATTTGAGGGAGATGCTAGTTTGAGTGGCAAGGGTATGTGTCTACATTGCCAGCTCATGATTCCCTGACTTGTTTCTAAACAGGACATGGAATCTTACATTGCTTCACATCACTTAGTTACACAGCAGCAGGTCTTGCTTTTCTTTTTAAATATATTTTTCTACTTTATCTTTTTTTTTTTTTAAAAAAAAAAAAAAGCATTTAGTTGAATATGGAAAGGCAATGTTTGAACAATTCTGCTAGCATATCAGTATGACAATGTCTGTATTGGCGGGAAGGAATTTCAGAGGATTACAATTCTAGGGAGAAAGGACTGCATGTAATGTTTAGAGTGGGACCTGGGAGAAGAAGAGAGAGATATCAAGAGGTTGATAGGTGGTAGAAGAGGGACTCGGTAGAGAAAATATGCAACTAATTGGTTCAGAAAAACAGAGGATATTGTAGTTAAAAACAGAAGAGACCGTTAGAAGAAACAGCGAGTCTACGAGTTAAGTTGTGATGGACTGGTTCATTAAGCCTTTGTCAAGCTGATAAATATCCTTTTTATTGCAATTTCGAAAATTTATGCCACCAGTAGCTACACCATTTCCAGCAGTGTAAGCAACAACCCAATATCTGACAAAATTAGCTAACACAAGACAGGTTTATCTCCTCAACTTCACATGGGTCCTTGTAATACACAAGCACAAAATTATCTTCAGTCTATAGTAGATTAATTGAGCCTAGCCATAACAGGGATCAATGAGCCTAGCCATAGCAGGGTTTGAATTATTGACTTTGATTCCCTTTGAGTTTAAACTACACAAATCATTCGTTTGTGTCGTTTAACATGTTTTAACATGATTTCCATGTGACTGAGGGTTAGACAGTAGGTAATTGTGGCATATTTTTATGGTCAGATACTTTTCTTGTCATCAACTCTTACCTGCTTTTCAAGGAAGGAACTTTTTTTTTATTCTAAGGTAATTCAAAAGCACAGAGCTAGTAAACAATTCGTTGACAGAAAATGTCAATGAATGTCATTGCTTGCCACCCAGATACAACAGGGATGCTATAACCCAACATAGCTTTGGTAAACATTCAGACACACACACACACAAACAGATGCCCATTCATACACACACACACATACACACAACTAGTTTCTTTCAGTTTCCATCTACCAAATTACCTCACAAGGTACTGATTAGCCAGGGGACTATAGCAGAAGGGTCTTGCCCAAGGTGCCATGCAGTAGGACTGCAGCTGTACCCAAGATATGAAAATGTGTAAGAAATTGATCTAGTCTGAAGAAATTTAAACAATGACATTGTGAAGATTCAACTGCTTGAGTCTTGACTTCATAACCATAGGTCAGATTTTGGTCCAGCCATTGTGCTCTGACCCTGGCCTTGTTGAAATGTCATGTGTGCATTACTCTAAGATACTAAACTGACAACAAGTGCTACTCTTATTTTACAACTGTGTGATTGGAGCCAAGACAGACATCAAACAATAAAATAGTTAAATCAAAAAAAAAGGAATAGAAATTGCAAATGCATGAGGAATACACTGAATGAAGTATAGTAGCGATGATGATGATGAAATATTTGGCTGCCTGGCTGATTCTATGATTTAGTGAAATATCAAATGAGATGTTTCTGTGAACATCTTCATTTTAAACACAGAGTAACCCATCACACAACACCAACACAGATGCCGGATGTTGGCAGATATCAGTGCTTGCGACACACGTCCTGAGGTTAGAGTCTGCCTGTGCAAGCTGCTTATCTTAGTCTATCTAGCTGTAAAAGTGGGAATTATTTTCACGGTCAAAAAAAAAAAAGAAAAAAAAAAAAGAAAAAGACTAGTGGCAGGAAATGCCTGCTGCAACAATTCAAAGAAATTTAGATAGACATTCATATATTTTCACTGTAGGAAGAGGAGGAGATGCAAACCAGGAAAATTTTGGGAAAAAATAAAAATAAATAAAAGAAACACTTATCTAAACATGTTATTACAACAAAAGGCACAAACATAAACTACTCTGAAAGAACAGAGGAATTATTCAGGGAAAATGTTCTTAGTCTCCTCTCCAAAACAACACATTCACACACACATGGAAGACATTAAAGAAAAACATAAGTCAGCTCTCCGGATATGGGTCCGCACAGCAGAGATAATGTAAGTTTGAGACAAATGGTGATTAGCTGTACAGCAGATGTTCCCAACTCACCATGCCAACAGAGAAAAACAAACATAAAAAAATTACTGATGATTATTACTGATCATCATCATCACCATCATTTGAATGTATTTCTTAGTTATTTAATATATTGTTTAATTTACATAATTTTGAAATATAAAATAGAATAGGTGCAAGCATGGCTGTATGATTAACAAGTTTGCTTCCCGACCATATGGTTGTGGGCTCATGGCACTTTGGCCAAAGGCCAGAGCCTTGTGGGTGGATTTGGTAGACAGAAATTGAGAGAACTCAGTCGAATATATATTGTATGTATCTATGTGTATGTATGGAGTGAGTATTTGTGCTTGTGTCTCCTTTCTTAGCATCATATAACAATTGTAAATGAGAGTCAGTGTCATACAAGCAGTGTGGTTCATTTTCAATATTCTGTGAAAACATGTTTGACCATGCCGGCATTTGGCTGTAGAAAACCTGCCTCAATAAGCACCATCTGACTCATGCAAGTAATGGATGGTTTGACCAGGGACGATAAGTTAACTCCAGTCTGATTTGGAATGGTTTCTACGGCTGGATGCCCTTCCTAATGCCAACCACTCCAAGAGTGTATTGGGTGTTTTTACATGCCTCTAGCATGGGTGCCAGTTACATGACACCAGAATCTGCCATGACTATGGTTTCACTTGGCTTCATGGGTCTTATTCTCAAGCACATAATGCCAAAGGTCTTGGTCATTTATCGTTGCTTCCATGAGGGTCTTGGTTATTTGTCATTGAAAACACACATTTCTTAAAAAACAAAAGCTAAACCCCTTCTGAATGGTCTCCAATGGAGATATGTAATAAAAAACAATATGAAATTCACCTCCTTGAGAAGTTACATCTGATTAAGCCAACACTTTAAACAGAGCAGCTTTGCTAGGATAATGAAAAGTAATCTAACATACTTATAAAATTATTAATCAGATAAATAACTGATAAATCTATCATATCCTCCAATAAGGTTTCAAGTCACATCTGATTCTTTTTTCAATTATTACATATTTTACCTATATCCATATTGTTTATATTTAAGATATACAGATGAAAGCTTTGAACAATCCTCATCACCATTTAACTGCTATCTTCTATGCTGACATAGGTTGGATGGTTTGAATAGATCTGATGAATGAGAGGACTGCATCATGTTCCGATTTCTACTTTGGCATGGTTTCTATGGTTAGATGCCCTCCTTACTGTCAACCATTTTACAAAGTGTACTGGCTACTTTTTCCATGGCAACAGTACTAGTGATGTCACAATGTAACTCACAAGACTAAGTCACCCCTCGACAGAGTAGGACTACAGTAGAGAGGTGGGCAGCTTTATGCTAGGAAAGGAGAGGTTAAAGTATTATAAAAGGAGCTGGAAAGGATTTCTTGCAGTAGAAGAGATACATGGTGACTTTATATTATGTTTTTATTATTATTATTATTACTATTATTACTTCCGCCTTAGCAAAGGCGGAGGTATTGCTTCAGTCATGTTTGTTCGTTTGTCCATGGACAAGATATCTCAAGAACCACTGTATGGGTTTGGATGAAACTTTCAGGGATGTTTGGCCTGCTGACTGACGTGAACTGATTAGATTTTGGGATTGATCCAGTGCCAGACAAGGAGTCTGGATTATTTTCCCGTTTTTTTTTTTCTTTACTTAATTTTTGAGAGCGGTCAGGTTCATTTTTAGTATTCTCGTTTGTGAAAGCAGTCAAGTTTATTTCAGATATTCTCATTTTAAAAATCTTTTCCGGCTAATCATTGAGAGGATGTTGGTGTTGCCTTGGCGGAGGTTTGCGCTCTCTGAGTGCTCTTATTATTAATAAGTTAAATGAAGAGAAATTTCTCCCCAAGTGAAGAGATTAATGCAGTTGATGTTCAGTGTGAACATTTGTAGGCTAATGTTTACAAGAGTATACATAAGTGATTCTTTTTAACCCTAGATCAATCCTGATCAAGCATTCCAGCCATGACCATCCTATCATTGTAGGTATATCTAGAAATACATTATTTAATGTCTCATTAAGACAGTAAAGATTCTGCCTATTATTTCTAGTAGGTTGATTAACTACATAGAGGGTGCTCATTGATAATCTGCCTCAATGTTACACACACACACACACAACTGTCTTAATTTAACCACCAAACTATTTTTCAATAAATTTCTCCATAATTAACATAAATCTCTGGTCTTTACAAAACTCTTCAAACAATTCCAATGTTTAGGCAATGACAATGGCTCATTAGCTAACATCAAAGTTTCAATTTATTCATTAACCAAGCCAAAATTACAGACAACTGATGATCAAAAACTAATGATTTTCCATTGGTAAGGAAAATACCATAGCTAACAAATTTAGTTTACCATTATTTTTAGAAAACTTTTTAGAATTTCTTTCCTACTTCAACAAACAAATCTAGTCATGGTCTTTTCATACTTGTACCTAATTGTTAACCAGCATGATTTACTTGGTGCAACCTGACAATGGTGATAGTTCTATTATCGAAAAGAAGACATTCAACAAAGCATGTTACTTCAATTGAACTGAAAATTTATGTCGACCTAAAAATTACAGAAAACTCTTTCAATAAGTTATTCTAATTGTATGAAAAGGGTGTGGAAAAAGAGGAAGGTAAGTTACTAAACAAGCTGGGTTTGAACATAGAAACTGACATACATGATACAGTGTGTTGAAAAACACCAATTAAGTGAGATTATCCAAGCAAGTAGATGAAAACTCTCTAAGTGAGGTGTTTAATAACTTAAAATAACAACCAAGGAAGGTAACTCAAATATCAGCTACTTCAAATTTTAAGAAATAAATGCATGATGATTAATGTAGGGGATCTTGTCTTCAAAGCCAACAAATAGAGCATACCTCTGAGGTATTTTCTGTCAGCCGTATTGTTAATATTCATAATGAACATTGCTACACATTTCCTCTATTTCTATGCAATTTACCCCCAAGTCTTGCTGACTGAATAAAATGTTTTGCTGAGGAGATCCAATATGACTTAAACAAGTTTGGTGCTTTCATTAGCAGCCTTTTAAAGACAAGATCTACACCGCTCATCTACACTAGCTTAATTTAAAAAAAATATTAGTAGCTGATATTATTAGGGTGATCTCCCTTATTTTATTTTAGATTTTAAAGCACCTCCTGAAGGAATTTTTGTCTCCTAATTACATGGATAATATCAGTTAATTGAGTTTTTTTCACAACCATCGAAGCATGAAGTGCTCTTCACGACCTCGTGTTCATGAGATGGTTGTGATCTGTAAACAGTCTTGAGTAAGAACAGGAAAGAAAAGTATGAACATACAATGCACATGTGCTCACTGAATTTGTAAAATGGAAGAGAAGAAGAAAAAACGTAATGTCTGATGGTCTGCATGCCATGGCTGACACCATTATCATGCAGCTTTATTAAAATTTTCTTGTTCAACTGAAAGCATTATACACAGAAGAACCTACATATGTCTATTTTGTATGTCCATCAATCACTGAGCTTTTTTGTTGTTTTTTAGCCAAATACATTAGCTACTTTGGATGACAACCCTTTTCCAGAGTTTAATTAGGGTTTGTGATACAAACAGTTAGTTCTCAGTGGCCCGGTCCACCTAGCTGTAAAGAAACAGCACTGGGCAAAAGACTTCAGTGTGAACTAATCGCTAAATTTGACCTTTGTTTTTTATGTAAAATGTTACCTGTGGTTGATTGGTAACTTTACAGGGTGTCCACAAAGTCTGGATACATGGGATTAACACATACTTTAAGAAATTATTATTTCTTATATTTAATTGTTTATATTATGATTTTATTTACCCCATGTACCCATATGCAGATTAACACATACTTTAAGAAATTATTATTTCTTATATCTAATTGTTTATGTTGTGATTTTCCTTATTCCATGTACCCAGACTTTGTGGATCCCTGTAGAATAAGATATTATTCATCAATTTGATACTACAAAAATCGAGTGCCAGGATAGTGGTCTCATGAAGCTTGTGAAAGGAATAACTTAATTGTTGTCAAATTAAGGTACTAGGCAACTGATCACAAGGTCTTGGGTTGAAACCTCTACAAGCATAGCACAACCATTTAGGTATTCCTCTGAGCAAAGCATCTAAATTCTACTTGCTCTAGTTTAGCTGATTGACCAAAAACTAAATAAAAAAACAGACAAAAGAAATAGTGCCATTGTTGCTGTTTAGAGCAGTGAATTATATATACTGCAGTACCTATTTAGAGATAGATGGAACTTGGCCAAATAGCTAAGTACCTCTAAGGAGGTTGTCCTATACCCAAGTGACTCAACCATCTACTTAAACATAGATTACATATCTCAAGATACCTTTTAACTAGAAGTTCTGTAGGGAGACATTATCCACCCAGGAATGTAAGCAATCTATACTATGACAGTAATTAGATTTAGAAACAAGATCCTGTCAATAAAAATTGCCTTTCCTGATTATTTTGTGAATAGCAAAGTTTAAAGTTCATTTAATGTTACCAGGTGGTACACATCTACATAGGAAATATTTTACAGGAAAGATATTCAGTTTCTTAATGCCTAATGTAAATACAAGTAAATCTATAATACTTCCTATATCTACTGGACAGATAGAGAAGAGCTAAGTTTAGTGAAAAACCGGACATAAATCCATGTATTTGTTTTTATAATATAGTGTACTGCAAGAAAACAGCAGGGAAAAGGCGGTGTGAATAATTTAATTGCAAGCAACAATAAATTGTTTAAATTTTAAGCTGTTTCACAATGAAATGACATACACATAGATATGAGTTGTACTTGTTTGGCAAGTGATATGAGATTAGTGTGTTGAAGCAGAAAAAATTGCATCATGGAAAGTTATAATGGACAATGAAAACAGATTCATACACCTTTATATTTACTTTTCTTTTATCCTGTGAAGAGGAAACAATGACAGTCTATACAATAACATATATGATTACCATGAGATATAATAAAAAAGGAAATATAATGCTGTGTGTATGTAGTTTAAAATATGCATTCATGATGCAACAGTTATATAATCACTATACAGTAATTCCTCGACTACTGCGGGTGTTACGTTCCGAAACCCCTCATGATAGGTGAACATCTACAAAGTAGAAACACTACTGTACTGTATCATCATCACCATCATCATCATTTAACGTCCGCTTTCCATGCTTGCATGGGTTGGACGGTTTGACTGAGGACTGCTGCACCAGGACTGGTGAACCAGATGGCTACACCAGGCTCCAATCTGATCTGGCAGAGTTTCTACCCTCACCTGTTTCCCCATCACCAGACACATGGAAGATTGGAAACAAAAGACACCACTTGCATTAAAATGACACTTGTTTACAACTATCACATGATGTGAAAGCAAAACGACAGTAACTCACACACGCATAAGTGTGTGAGTTAGTCTTCTTTTCAATTTCCTACTAAATCCACTCACAAGGCTTTGCCAGCCCGTGTCTTTAATAGAAGACACTTATCCAAAGTATCACGCCCATATATATATATATATATATATATATATATCCACCCCTACACATTCAATAATACTATAAAAAGAGACAAATCCTCTCAAAAAAAATTAAATCTGGAGAATCTACTAGAATAGATGCAAGCACTAATTTATAAAAACATGTGACATATTAATAAAAATCTGTAAATGTACAACCATCCAGATCTCTGAGTACCTTATTATTTTTTCTAATATATAATTCCTGTACATCACCTCTAAACCTTCTAACACACATACATATATATATATATATATATATATATATATACATATACACATACTGGTTTCACTGATCGGACTGTAGCCAATGCTGTAGCTCTGTGCTCAGGTCCCTGCATTTTATCATAGCAGCAAAACTGAAGGGTCCTCACTATTTTATATGGTTATTTGCTCAAAGCAAGTGACCTGAGAGTATGACCAGAAGAGGGAGTGATGACAGAAGAGGAACCATGATGAGTGGAGGGAGCAAAAGTACGATGATAGAAACAGAGTGCTTGAGGTGTCAAGCAGTGGTGGTGGGGACAAACACAATGACAAAGGATTTCTACATAGTGTCTATCTATCAAATTCATTCACAAGGCATTGGTCAGCCCTGGGTTATAGTAGAAGACACTTGCTTAAGGTACTGTGCAGTGGGACTGAACCTGAAACCACATGGCTGCAACACAAGCTTCTTAACCACACAGCTGTGTCTGCGCCTACATCTGGAATGGTGTATATCCTTAGAGCATTAATATAAAGATTTTTATTAAATAAAGGTTACCAACTAGATACCTGGAGTTCGTCTAGTCTAGAATGTTGCTCAAGACACACCATTTCAGATATGAGAGCACCAGTGAAAGGAGAGCAAAATAGGTGCTTGTTGCTGTTTAACTCAGATTAACCCTGAGTAGAACCTATAATCAAAAGCATTCCAACCATGACCAGTTTGTCCTCTTTTTTTGGCATTGCATGTCTCGGAATATATCATCCAGCATATGTTTATATATGGTATAATGTAATTGTTGATGGTAAGGTGTAATTTAAGGGAGATGTGGCTGCTAATTCAAGCAGACTGAATAACCGTGTAGAAGTTTTATGTCATACAAGGGTTATTCACAAACCATAAGGCTTTCTCTTAAATGGGAACTATAATAGAAGTGATACCAGTTCAGACATAAGGACAGTATACTGTAGCATATTAGTGGTATCTTTTTTTCTTTTCTATTTGTTTTTAATGAATGAAAAGCAAAGCTGACTTGAGTAGGACTCGAACTCAGAACCATAAGCCAATAACCATGACCTACGCTTATATGATTACTAAGGTACAGCCTCAGTTTGGATTGGGGACTACTTGAAATAACTATGAGATAACATGATATAAAATAAGGTTTGGTCTATTATCTACAGATGTTTAGAGAAAATGTCAAGGGTCTCTTGTAGCTGAAGTTTAATGATCAACATGCATATTTAGCAAATTTAACTATTCAACTTCCTAACGGAATGTTTGAAGGAAAATTTATTCAATGATAAAGTGTTTAGAAAAGATCATTCATATTTAAGTATCATGGAACTGAAAACAAATGTTAGTAATATCTTTGACATGTGTTAAGGATGTATGAAGCCAGAATCCCACTTCAGAAATTGCATGGATATTATCAACAAACGAATGGAAACCATAGGAGGATCTTAACATAACAACTGCCAATGAAATTAACAAAGGAGATCTCAAGAAAATGAAGAGTTAGCAATTATATAAAATGAATAACGAAGGAGTAGGCAGTATAATAGAGCCTACTCTCTGCTTTAGATATGTAAAAGTAGAGAGAAGTCGGAAATCTTTTCTCTTTAATTACTTTCAGTTATGAGACAGCGGCCATGCTGGAGCACTTCCTTGAAGGGTTTTAGTTGAACAAATCAACCCTAGTATTTATTTGTTCAAGTTTGGTGCTTATTCTATCAGTCTCTTTTGCCAAACCATTAAGTTATAAGGACATAAATCAGTACCAATTGTTGGAGACACATTACTCATGGGTTTCCGCACAATTTTCATCAATCAAATCCACTCATAAAGCACTGGTCAGCTCAGGGCTATTGTAGAAGACATTTGCCTTAAGTTCTATACTGTGGGACTGAACCCAAAACCACATGGTTGTAAAGTAAGCTTTTTAACCACACAGCCATGCTTGCAATTAATCATAGCAGCTATATTGGAGTGTACCAGATGAAATGAATTTTAAAAGAAAAATTAAACATGTAAAAGGGATTAGACAAATAAATTTCATGAAAATTTACTCCAATATGTCTAACTGCTTATGCCAATGTGATGTTAAATTAGATATGCTTATTTAAAACAACTCCCCGCCTTTGCAATCAATGTTCTGTTCAACTTCTTCAATTATAGTGTATTGATCCAAGGATATTTTATTATATATAAACAGTTTTTCAAATGTTTGAAAAAGTAATAATTCACAAAGAGATTTTAGGTGAATAAGACGAGTGCAGGAACATTTCATAATCTGGCTCTGTTAATTTTATAAAAGTGATTTGAAAAGTGTGTAGTCGAACATTGTCAAACAGTAGAATTGTTGTCTCTATTAGCCAGTCTTGGCTGTTTTGATTTCAGTTTTCCATTCACGTGGTCGATTTCATGGCAGTATGAGCTTGCAGCAATTGATTTCCTTTGTTGCAAAATAGGAATATTGAACTAAACCTATTACAAACCATTATTCAGCCACTATAACCATTTTGGGATGTAACAGTGGCTTTGGAAAATGTTTTAGAGACTTGTCTGCATCTAACAATTGTCTATTCCATTTTTCATCATAAGTAATGACAATGTCAGACAGGCTTCTTTTTTTTACAGTGAATTTTAACAGCATTAAACACACTTCTAGATGTCGCAATGTCTGATGTTCCATCAATTCATATGAAACCCATTTATCCAACTTCCTGTTTCTGGTTTCCAGACGTCGCAATATCTGGTGTTCCATCAATCCATATGAAACCGATTTATCCAACTTCATGTTTTTGATGTCGAGCAAATGGCAGGAAACTAACAGAGGAAAATACAGCTAAGTCTGTTTTAAATTTACAAACCGGTTTGAGAGTTTCTTTCTACCAGCTTTCATAATTGGCTTCCATTTAAAACGAATTTTGATTTCCAGTCATGGCTTACTTTAAAGGTGGTCATTCTTTGAGTGAAATTTCTGAAACTATTTACTGTACCATTCATTGCTTAACATAGCTCATTCCAAACAGTTTCAGTTGCATTATATCATATAATTTGAACTCATAAAAAAGGAAAGCATGCTCCTTTAACAGTCACCATATTATTTGAAAGGCACAAAATCATTGCTTACAAGACAAACACCACCTGGAAAGTGAAGCTAGCCAAGTGTTTACAAATTTGGATTAACCCATTAACCACTTTCACTAACATCCATAATCATAACTTAGAAATGTTTTATATTGAAAAATGACATTCCATGTGGTACACCACTAATAGTAATATTTTTAATACACTGTTTGTTTGTCCTGGGCTATAAATAAAACAATGTATGAACAGAGTTAAGTGGATGTACGTAAGCAAATATAATACTGCAATCTTACAAGAGGTAATAACAGGAAATAAAATATTGCTTATGAACTGAATGTACCCAGAGATGAGATGTAATGTCTAAACACTCCAATTCATCATAGTAGTTACTAGTCTACCAGTCTCCTAATGTTGTTGTTACAACGATGATAGTTTAGCAAACTCTCAATAAATTACTTTCAAAACATGATACAGTAATAGATTTCTTTTTTAATTAAATAAAAATGTAATCTGAAGTCAGTTGAGACAGTTATCACCTCTTACTTGCAATGCTGTTTATATATGAAGGCACTGAAAAACAAAAACAAAAACAAAAAAAAAAAAAAAAA
>NC_068981.1:23042713-23050456 GCF_001194135.2 Octopus bimaculoides
AAAAAAAAAAAAAAAAAAAAAAAAAAAAAAAAAAACATAACCAACAACCTTTGTTTTTATCCCGCGAGGCCTAACTGCATTTAAAGCAAACTCTGAATGAGAATTAGCAGACTTCACTGCCAAGAATGTGGCACCAGTGAATCTAAATACCGAGTTTTCTATGACATGGCAGTGCCAATCATAATAATAATTTCTAACTTTGGCAGGGGGCCACAAATTTTTGGAGAGCCTATCTATAGTCAGTTGATTCAACTTCAGTACATTAATGATAATTCTTTGTTTTTTAACATTGGCACAAAACAATTTTTTTTTTTCTAGGATGGGATATATAGTTGCTTGTATATAGATGCTTGTGTTGACCTTGGTACTTGACAGGTACTTACTTCATCATTTCCATAAGGATGGCCTTGGTAGGATTCTAAAAACAATCAACCCACTGATATGACTGCACTGGTGTCTATAACATGATGGCGACTACTTTAGGAATCATACAACAGTAATAGATCAAAAGACAGTAACATGACAGGGGAATTTTAAATTTCTATATAAGACAGCAATTAGCAGACAGATTGTGAAAGGAACAAGCAAAATGAAGTGATAAAAATATTATATAAAAAGCAGGTAGTTTCACTGGGTGTTTAAAAGTGCAAGGCACCCATATATGATTAGAAGAGACAAGGAATCAATGAGATTTCTTAACAATGCTGAAGCAGAATGAAGTGTACTGAAAATAAAGAATAGTGAAACAGACTGAAAAGAAGCTGGATGGGACATTGTGTGTATGTGTGTGTGTATATATATATATATATATATATATATATATATATATATATATATATGCGTGCGGGTGACACGTAAAAGCACCCACTACACTCTCTGAGTGGTTGGCGTTAGGAAGGGCATCCAGCCGTAGAAACTCTGCCAAATCAGATTGGAGCCTGGTGTAGCCATCTGGTTTCACCAGTCCTCCGTCAAATCGTCCAACCCATGCTAGCATGGAAAGCGGACGATGATGATGATGATGATGATGAATGTAGTATTACTAGTTGATATTTATAGAAGATAAACACCCACCCACTACCAAAATGAAAATATCATTTCAGGAGGTTGTCACTGTTATTGGGAACTCCTTATCAATTGCATTGCTCAAGGAATGGAAGTTGCAGACTAAATGAACCTGATATCTTTAATGTAGTTGATTACAAGATCTACAATAACCGGATCTAATCTACAAAGTTTGGACACCAGATACACCAGCAGGTAGTTTGTTTGTTTGTTTGTTTTCCGAAAGGCAATCTTCAAGGCCTATCACTTACCTACCATATATTATTGTAACATTTATATATTATATTTTACATTTATCTTCTGCAAAAAAAAACATACTGGTTGGAAACATGTTTGCAAGAATACAAACTAATTCTATCTTGGGTTACACACTTTAGGTTAGCACTAACATTCTGACAATTCTCTTTTCTCTTAGTGTTGTTTTCAAGGGAATTTTGACAGGCTTTCCTGATATGTTTTTATAGCTCAAAGTAACCGTTTCAAGTAATCCCACCGCACAAACTAAAAATAATAAACAAACAACTCCACAAACCCCAAGAGCTTGTGTGGCTGACGTTTGCCTGGAGATTTGGAAGCATTAAATAGATTACAGATAAATTCATCTAAGTACTTATACTAGCCTAAAACAGGTACACGGCTTTCCTAGGGAAAAAACCCTTAATGTTAAGCCCCAGTCTAGCTCATTTAAGCAGACTTATGATTAAAAAGGCCTGCCAATAATAACCATAGTTTTTTTCTTTTTCTTTTTTGTCTAGAGATAACTTGGACTACATTAACTAATATGTCTTTATTTAAACTTTTGCCTCTCCTCTGTATAACATGTTGTACTTTCTGGCCCTCAGTTGGTTATGATGACAAGGGTTCCAGTTAATCTGATCAATAGAACAGCCTGTTCATGAAATTAACATGCAAGTAGGTGAGCATTCCGCAGACACACAAACCCTTAATACAGTTCTCAGAGAGATACAGAATGACATATCAGGCTGAGTAAAAAGTAAGCAACGTTTTGAAACATTGCGATATATTTCAACAATGTGGAAATTTTATTCATCAAAGTAAGTACCATTACAATCAACACATTTATGCTGAGTTACAAGTTTGTTTATTCCGGTAACATATAAAACTGGAGTTCTGGAGCTGATGAACTCTTTGAACGTACTTTCAGCATCAGTTCAATTTTTGAACTCCTCCTCTCGCAGGAAACCATCAAGGTACTTGAAAAAGTGGTAGTTGATAGGAGAAAGGTCTAGGGAATAAGCTGGGTGGGGAAGAAATTTGTAGCCAACTTCCCTCAACTTCTGCAGCATTATTAGTGAAATATGTGGTTGAGCATTCTCATAAAAAATGATTGGCCCTCTTCTGTTGACCTGTTTGGGACAGAGGAGTAGCAGTTTTTTGTTCATTTTGACAATTTTATAGCAATGTGTTTCTGCAGTAATGGGTTTTTTTTTTTTAGGTTTTAAGAAGTAAAAGTAGCTGAGTCCAACAGTACACAACCAAACAGTCACCATAACCTTTTTGAAGAGCTCGGGTTTACGGGAGGTTTGCAGTGCTTCATTTTAGTCCAACCACTGCAAAGAACATTTTTTGTTATTGTACAGAATCCACTTTTCATCGCAAGTTACAATATTGTTGAGAAACGGATTGGTCTGGTTACAGAGAAGTGATGAGCAAATTTCGTATCTACACATTTTCTGATTTTCATTCAAATCATGTGGTACCCATTTGAAGAACTTTTTTGATTTTCTGATCGCAGGCAGTTTTCTGGCTAATTTGAAGTTCTTTTGATAGTTCTCAAGTGGTTTTATGTGGATCTTTCTCAATGATGGTCTTTAATTGACCATCATCAATGACAGATGGATGTCCACTATGCTCATGATCTTCAAGGCTCAGGTCTCCACTGCAAAATCGTTTAAACCATTTACGAGCTGACCACTCGCTGGTCATTTCCTCACCAAAGTTTTGTTGATATCATAAGCAATCTTAGCTGCTTTACGTCTTTTTTTTGAAGTTGAATAGCAAAACTACTTGAATGTCACGCTTTGACAGTTTCATTTCAGATGGTGAAAACAATATCAATGTTAATTTGATGCATTTGGGCAAATCTATGTCTGTATAATCAGACAACTGCAAAAAACTGTTTAGAAAAATTCAAAACTCTACAAAAATCTAGTACAAATTCTTCATGGTTGAAAACATTGCTTACTGTTTACTCAACCTGATAGAATGTGATAGGGCTGGCCCTTTGAATTACAGCCACAGCTCATTTTTGCCAGCAGAGTGGACTGGAGAAACATGAAATAAAGTGTCTTGTTCAAGGACACAACTCGTCGCCGGGAATTGAACTCATGACTTTACAATCATGAGCTGAATAATCTAACCACTATGCCACATGCCTTCACATGTGATACATAAAACATATTTCCCCCGGCATCTATGCACCGTATATGAGACACATTCCCAATTTTATTTAACCACCAGAATAACTTGAGACGTATGAGAGGGAAGTTTTATATAACTCAGAATGTATGAAACAAGGGCTGACTAAAAGTTTGAAAACAAGCATAGATGTTTAGGACTAACTTATGAAAATGCTTTGGACAGGAAAGGAGTTAAGATAACAGGATGTGACGGGAAGGAGAGTTAGCTGCTATGTCCAATACCTTCTCCTGTAGAACATATTTGGTTTCTATTTTACCTGCATAGTAATGACTCAGTCAAGGTAAAGCAGATACACAATGAAACCCAGTGGCTATGAATAAACAAGCTACGAGCCAATAGCATAACATCTAACGTACTCAGTATATTCAGTCACTACATTTATTTTCCATCTACCAAATGTTTGTAGGTTACTTGTAATTATTGTCTTGGTTTTTCTGACATGCATCATTTCACTTCTGATGTGTGTGTGTGTGTGCGTGTGCGTGCGTGCGTGCGTGCGTGTGTGTAATAGATATATTTTCTCTTTGACACACAAAGAAAAAAAAGAAGTTTCTGATAAATGAGAACAACAAAGAAATATGAAATGAGTGAGGTGTGACTTTTACAGAGATTAACAAAATGCAGGTGGTGCACTGCTTGTACTATTCAGTTCAATGGAAGTGTGAATATCTAAAGTATATATATATATATATATATATATATATACTCACACATACACACAATGGACTCTGAACTGTTTTGATGATTTGCTGATGGTGTAGTAACTACACTAATTTTACTGACCTAATTACCACCAGAGATAGAAAGCTATCACCATCACACAGCTGTTTTTCCAATAGTATGTCTAGGATATCAAGTGAGTAGATACTGTTCAGGAGTCTACAACAGGTTCCAGAGGCAATAGAGGTATTGTGTGTGTAAGAAAGTTTCTATGAGACTTACAAGTGTTTGTGTGTCACATGTGCTTAAACATAGGAAATATACTTCTTTTTATAAACTCTATGGTTTTCAAGCCCTTTTGTATTCAACCTGCCTTTCATAAGGCATATCTAACTCACTTTGACATGTTCATCATCATCATGGTCACGAACATATTGGACTAAATCGGTGTGGACTATAATCTGGGAAGACAAGCTAATTGTAAATGGCCAGAGAAAGTAACTGAATATTAGAACCTATACAGTAAGAAAAATAACTGCACAGGGCTGCAGACACACTCAACTGCACAAGGTCTCGGACACACAAGTGCACAGGGCCTCGGACACATAAGCGCACAGGACCTCGGATGCACAAGTGAACAGGGCCTCGGACGCACAGCTACACACAGGCTCTGACACACTACATTAACTCCATTACAATTTTAATTGAACATGACTGGCATACACTTTCTCTACCTCATTCACAGGGAGAGAAAGAGAGAGCGAAAGAGAGAGAGATAGAGAGAGCGAGCGAGCGAGAGAGAGAGAGAGGGGGAGAGAGAGAGAGAGAGAGAGAGGGGGAGAGAGAAAGAAAGAGAGAGAGAAACATTAAAACATCTGATGCCAAATAGTCAGTATCAAATCAGCAATGTCACATAGGGAATGCCAAAATGTCTTGTACCTTACTGGCATGTACCACATAGCCATAACAGTATGATACTAATACTATGATGGCAAAGATCATAGGTAGCTATCACTGCTCTGCTAGAGATGAGGATCATTATCTCATCACCATTATCATCAACGACAGGCAGACTTAAGGTATAATAATGCTAGTGATGGTTAGCCAAGTGAAGGCGCGAGCTTACGATCACGAGGTTGTGAGTTTGAATCCCGGACCGGGCTGCATGTTGTGTTCTTGAGCAAGACACTTTATTTCACGTTGCTCCAGTTCACTCAGCTGTAGAAATGCATTGCGACGTCTCTAGAGCCAAGCTGTGCGGGCCTTTGCCTTTCCCTTGGATAACACTGGTGGCGTGGAAAGGGGAGACCGGTATGCATGGGCGACTGCTGGTCTTCCATAAACAACCTTGCTCGGACTTGTTCCCTGGAGGATAACTTTCTAGGTGCAATTCCATGGTCAGTCATGACTGAAGGGAGATCTCAGCAAGGTTAGCCAAGACCTGCTTAGTTACAACAGCCTTATAACATGCAAGATCTGCAGTCTAATTCTTAGTGGCAATATGATGAAAACGAAGAGGAATATGTTGATGGTAATCATAATGATGACAACAACAGGAGACTAAACAGAAGTCTGGCTTCTATTGCAACTCTATTGACAAAGCAAGTCTCTGTTTCAGTCAATGAGAACGAGGTACACAAGAACTTGTTTATTTGAGTCAAGTCACCTTATGAACACAAAGAAAACACAACACTATTATTTATGAGCATGTATAAAAGAGACAGAAAGAAAGAACTAGAAGAAGGTAGCTGTATATGTATGGAAACATATATAACAGCAATTTAGCAGCAACCAAAATAAACATAAAGAGAAGAAAGGAACCGTGTTTACATTTTACAAGTTTGAAACGCGAAACAAGTGATTTTATTTAAAGATATCGCTGGCCTTATTTTTCTTTGCTTCTCTTTCATTTTTAATTATTATCATATTTTGTTTACTCATCATATACCACAACATCAGAAGCGTATCAAATAATGCTGTGTAATTTGATTGGATAAACAGATTTGTTTTGTTTTGTTTTGGTTTTGGTTTTGTATGCTGAGTTTTTCTCTTGCCGTACAATGATTTAGGTGATCCTCAAAGCTGTTTGTTTTTACCAGTTTTTATGTAATAGAAAACTTCGTACAAAGAAGACAAAGCAAATGAATAAAGTTACTTCACAATGACACAAAGGCAACAAAGTAGTTTGATACAAGCCTTAGGCATATTTGGTGGCGGCGGTGGAGGTTGTGGCAGCGACAGTAGTGGGAGTAGAGATGATGGCAGTAGTAGTAGTGATGGTAGTAATAGTAGTGGTGGTGGTGGTGATTAGTGGTAGTAGTAACATCAGCTGTAAAGAACTACAGCACTTCGCATAATGCTATTCAACATGAAAGAGTTGAACGCTCTCCAAATTAAAAAAACTGTAGATCGCATGCATGTAAAATGGAAATATTGTCAATGAGCAAAATTCAGCTGAAAACAATACAGGCATTATCCACCCCAACCCCTCCCCTCTACTCCACTCCCGTGTTATGGAAGTGAAGTGTTCTTGAAAAGTCTTGTTGCAAAGTAAAACTTTATTTTCCCATTGACTTCAATGTTATATTATCCCTACGAACTGCTATCACCATCATCGCCGTCACCACCATCAGCACCACCACATCATCACATTACAGTTTCTTTTATGTTAGAGTGATTAATCATTTCCAATACATAAAACAAAATATTTCAAGACTGTCAACACATTTCTTCCATTCCAACAATTAAATTTATTTCTACTTTTCAAACACAGAGAGAAGTGAATTGTTGCAATATTTCTGTTTTGTCCTCAATCCTATTATTATTATTATTGCTGTCAGTTACAGGTGGTGGTGTTGTTATGGTAACTGTTTTTTTTTTATTATTATTATAATTAATATTTCCCAAGTTGATATTTTCTAACAATTTTCTTTATCCACTCTTTGAGAAGGAAATATGCTAAACTGGTGGGGCTATGCCAAAGAATTGGATTGAACACAAGACACAATCCCCTTAAAATGGGATGCAGAGGGTTTGCAAGCCAGTCACCCCGCAGAACTTACCACATGTTTGGCATCACAGGGGCCAGTAAGCAGAAAGCCACTAAGTTGGCTATGGAGGCAGCTGGATCAGGAGGTGCAAGCCCTGGTAGGAGCAGTGGTACTAGAGGCAATGCTAGCTTTACACAAACTGGGTCTGAATCAACTCTGGTTATGTCACCTGGGTGAGGGTATCTGATGTTGAAAGACCCAGGTGCATCATAGGATTATGACGTATGGGAAAGATTATCAGGCTTTTTTTTTTCATTTGTTTCAGTCATTTGACTGTGGCCATGCTGGAACACCGCCTTTAGTCAAACAAATCGACACCAGGGTTTATTCTTTGTAAGCCTAGTACTTATTCTATCGGACACTTTTACCAAACTGCTAAGTTACAGGGACATAAACACACCAACATCGGTTGTCAAGCACATATATATATATGTAGTCTCCTTTAGAGAGACTTAGAAATATTAATAACTCTATTTCTGAAAACCAGTGGATAGATTCCACTGAAATTAGATAAATAACCTTCGAG
>NC_068981.1:23051243-23060081 GCF_001194135.2 Octopus bimaculoides
ATATATATATATATATATATATATATATACGACGGGCTTCTTTCAGTTTCCGTCTACCAAATCCACTCACAAGGCTTTGGTCAGCCTCAAGCTATAGTAGAAGACACTTGCCCAAGGCGCCACGCAGTGGGATTGAACCTGGAACCATGTGGTTGGTAAGCAAGCTACTTACCACACAGCCACTCAATCCTTTGTTATCGAGTGCTTTCATTGCTTTCTCTATAAATGTAAACAGATCTCTTGGTTTCAGTAATAGCACCACTTATTCAACAGAACTACTTTACATGTTGATTTAGTCTTAGTGGCTGAGTATTCCACAGACACCTATGCCTTCATGTATCAGGCAGAATCAGTGTGACATAGTGTTACCAGGCTGGCTCTTTGAATTACAAGTATATTCCATCCTGACAGGCTTCAAAACAATTTTCTGTCTACTCGAGGCTTGGGTTGACTCAAGTTTATGAAAGAAAAAAAAAACACTTGCTCAAGATACCCACATAGTAGGATCAAACTTGGGACCTCATAACTTTGAAGCAAATTTCTTAACTAGTGGTTAATATGGATCCTAGGGGGTTCATATAAAATTTTTTGAGGTCCATGCAAGCAAAATAGTAAACTAAGGATCAACAGTAGTATTTTAAGACATCATGAAAAGTTTTGATGAACCCTTTGGGGACGACTGGGCCAATCTATCGGTCGAAAAGTCAAGTGATGATGAAGACTGTATTAGTTCATTCAATTTCCTACAAGAATATAGTTTTATAGATGTAAGGTAATCACTTTACTTTTTATAATTTTGTGGGGAAAAATACATGCATGTCCTCTGTAGGGCTTGTGAAAAGGGCTCTGTCTTCTTATTTCTTTATTGCCCACAAGGGGCTAAACATAGAGGGGACAAACAAGGACAGACAAAGGGATTAAGTCGATTATATCGACCCAGTGCGTAACTGGTACTTAATTTATCGACCTCGAAAGGATGAAAGGCAAAGTCGACCTCGGTGGAATTTGAACTCAGAACGTAAAGACAGACGAAATACCACTAAGCATTTCACCCGGCGTGCTAACGTTTCTGCCAGCTCGCCACCTTTTAGATGGGCTCTGTCTTCTTGGCACTGAAACTCCAAATGAGGCTCTGTCTCCAAAGGGTTAAGATGTAAATATTGCAAGAAAGGTTATTTTCTCTAATGTTATACATAGTTTAATATCATTCTGGCCATTGAAACATGTTCTCATAGAGAGTGCTTGTACAAATCTACACAAGTCAACATTATTTTTGACATGTTGCCACAAGTTAAACAAAGTAAGAACTGGGTCCAACAAAATAGTAATGAAAGAGACTCATACATAAAAAATGGTTGAAAACTACTGCTCTTGACTATTTGTATCCATGCTTTCTCTCTACTAATAATGAACACACCTAATTTCACCAGACTGTGAAGTACAGTACATGGAATAGTCATAAAGCGCCTGCTTCAAAATATATTCTATTTCATAATCACCACCAGCTTATAAACCAAGTCAAAAGTTTACAATCACCTGCATTAGTTGTCACACTTTACTTCATTCATGTAGGGCAGCTTGTCTCTTTTCAGCAATAGGTAATCAAGCCAATGAGAGGGTCTCTACATAGCTGACCGACCTGCTAAAAATAGCAATTGAATCTCCTTCACATCACCTCCTACCATCTTATGAAAAGGAGGGACACTTTGAACAAAGTCCCAGATATACTATCTGAATAAAGATTGGAAGGACAGTTTGATCAGATTTTAATCAAGACTGAACAATGAGGTTAAACAACAACCAGTGGCTAATGAGAGCCTCTCTATATGGTCATTTGTTCGGCTAGAAATAGCAGCCAAACATTCCTCAATGATGCATTACCATCTAAAAAATTAAAGGCCACATAGGATAATCAGGGTTCCATCAGGGTTAAGCAACAACCACAAATGGTAGGCAGTGACTAAGTGTTAATGCCAGAACCAGATAGTGACTATAACACAGAGGTTGGGGAGAGTAAAGTCAAGTGGAATAAACAAAAGAGCCTCCACATGGTCACTCAACTCTCTAGAAATAGCAACCAAATATCCTTGGGTCGATTCCTACGACTAAAAGCCTTCAAGGCAGTGCCCCAGCATGGCCACAATTTAGTGGCTGAAACAAGTAAAAGAATAATTGTCATCATCTGCTTCAATCTACAATGTACATATAGTATCAGAATGGTTTCAAACTAGAAACCTTTATCTCTATGAATGTTATTACTCTTAGTTTTGAAATAAAGGTTCTTAACATGGTACTACATACAGGTTTTACCTGTGTCAGTCAATGGACTGTGGCCGTGCTGGAGCACTGCCTTGACAGGTTTAAGTTGACCAAATTGACCCCAGTGCTTATTTCTTAAGTCTGGCACTTATTTTACTAGTTTCTTTTGCTGAACCGTCAAGTTACAGGGACATAAGGGGGGAGGGGGGAGGAACCAACACCAGTTGTCAACTGTGGTAGGGGGACAAACAGAAAAGGGGAACAAACACAAAGACACATCATCATCATCATTTAATGTCCACAGTTTCACCCACAAGGTTTGGCTGGGGCTCTATCAGAAGACACTTGCCTAAAGTATTGTGCAGTGGGATTGAACCCAAAACCATGAGGATGCAGCGTAAACCATTTAACCACACTCATGTCTGCCTAAATTTTCATAATCTCGCAAGGCATATCCAGAAATAAGACCCTGGATAAGAACCACAAATCAAAATCATGAAATTGTAGAATAGATATAAGGACTAGAATATTTTAGCTCTAAAGATGAGGTTAAGAATTACAAACATTTTAATAGCATTATCAAGTCCTCACATCTGACGTTTAGATATTTAATATATCCTATCGTAACTGAATTTCTTTATTGAATTCAAGGCATCAATGGAGAAAAGATCAATGAGGAAATTTATACAATAAAATTTAGATATTATATTTATTAAAGAATACATTTAATAAATCTTAATTAAAAACACATGAAAATTAAAGTCTCCCACGAGCCATTTTACAGCTTTATTGCTGTTTTTATGAGCAAAATGTTTAGATAATTTTATAATCATTATCAAATATGTATTAATAACATTACGGACTCATAAAAATTATCTAATATAGCTATTAATCAGTAGCTGTAAAATAGTTCTAATGAATTTAAAATTTTTCTTTCACGCACACAAAACAGAAACCCATATATGATAAGAGAAATAAAAATGCAAGATGCCGTTAGACTTCAATAATAAGGTGAGTATCCCCAGGGGCTGAGGAATATGTCCACCAGGAAGTAAAACTTGTGTGCATGTGTGTGTAAGGGTCTTTAATGTAGCATATTAACAAAGGTGTAGACATAGCTGTGTAGTTAAGAAGCTCACTTTGTGACCATGTGGTTTTGAGTTCAGTCCCACTGCATGGTACCTTGGCTAAATGTTTTCTCATAGACTGAGTAATGCCTTGTGAGTGAATCTGGTAGACAGAAATTGTGTAGAAACCAGTCGCGCGCGCGTGCATGCGTGCGTGCGTGCGTGAGAGAGAGAGAGACCACCTCTTGAGGACCTTAGCAGCTTGGGCAAAAGAGACAGGTAGCATAAATACCAGACTTTAAAAAATGCGTAAGCACTGGGGTTGATTTGTTCAGCTAAACTCTTCAGGGTGGTGCCCCAGCATGGCCACTCCAATGTCTAAAACCAGTAAAAGATATATTAGAAATCCTTACACAAAGAAGACAAGGATCTCAACTAAAAGTATTCTGCTCAACTAAAGTATTTTTTTAAAGCTTGGTACTTATTTTATCAGTCTTTTCCACCAAACTGCTAAGTTACAGAGATATAACACACTAACACCAGTTGTCAAGCAGTGGTGGGAGACGAACACAGACACAAAGACACACACACACACACACACACACACACACACATAGATATACATATATAACAGGCTTCTTTCAGTTTCTGTCTACCAATTCCACTCACAAGGCTTAGCAGAAGACACTTGCCCAAGGTGTGAAACAGTAAGGACTGAACCCAGAACCATGTGGTTGGGAAGCAAGCTTCTTAACACACAGCCACACTATGTCTGAAAATATGTACAAGATGGTCTACAACTGAAATGACTTTGATCCAAAATATGTTTGATCAACATTAAATAACAACAAAAGTAGATTCAAAGGATTGCATTGGATTATACATGAACTACAAACACAGATACACAGATAAAAAAGTTAATCTCTTTAAGAACCATAAAGTGTGTCTGTAAAGCTACAACCTAATTACTGTTTCTGTAGCATTAAGCTGATGCCAAATATTGCCAGTGGCAGTTCACTAATCCATTGGAAGTTATTTTCTCATTTGTTCAGTTAGATGAATGGACACACAGAATAAAGAAAGTAGCCAGTCAAACAGAATATAGTAAAATGCTTGCAGAGGATTTGAACTTACAAATCATGAATTGATTACGCCAATATTTTATCCACTTGGCAGTTTCACCTCTACAACAGTAGAATAGTAGAGAAATATGGCATAACAGTTGGTCCCAGAGATCTGAAGAAAATATTCTTTACATTTACTCTTTTACTCTCTTTTACTTGTTTCAGTCATTTGACTGTGGCCATGCTGGAGCACCGCCTTTTTAGCCGAGCTAATCGACCACAGGACTTATTCTTTGTAAGCCTAGTACTTATTCTATCGGTCTCTTTTGCCGAACTGCTAAGTTACGGGGACGTAAACACACAAGCATCGGTTGTCAAGCGATGTTGGGGGGACAAACACAGAAACAGACACACACACACACACATATATATATATATATATATATATACGACGGGCTTCTTTCAGTTTCCGTCTACCAAATCCACTCACAAGGCTTTGGTCGGCCCAAGGATATAGTAAAAGACACTTGCCCAAGGTGTCACACAGTGGGACTGAACCCGGAACCATGTGGATCGTAAGCATGCTACTTACCACAAGCCACTCCTACACCTGGTCCTACATTTGCTCCTTATTATCTTACCTTTTGCTTGTTTCAGTCATTGGACTGTGGCCATGCTGGAGCACTGCCTCAAAAGGTTTAGTCAATCTAACCAGCGCCAATATTTATTTTTAAAGCCCGATACTTATTCTACCAGTCTCTTTTGCTGAATCGCTAAGTTAGAGGGACATAAACACACCAACACCAGTTGGCAAACAGTGGCAGGGGACCAACACAAAGACACACATGATTTGCTTCCACAGTTTCCATCTACTAAATTCTCTCACAGTGGAGGCGCAATGGCCCAGTGGTTAGAGTAGTGGACTCGCGGTCGGAAGATCGCGGTTTCAATTCCCAGACCGGGCGTTGTGTTTATTGAGAGAAAACACCTAAAAGCTCCACGAGGCTCCGGCAGGGGTGGTGGCGACCCCTGTTGCACTCTTTCGCCCCAACTTTCTCACTCTTTCTTTCCGTTTCTTGAGTAACGCTGCAATGGACTGGCATCCCGTCCAGCTGGGGGGAACACATATGCCATAGAAACCGGGAAACCGGGCCCATGAGCCTGGCTAGGCTTTAAAAGGGCGCATGAAAATGAAATTCACTCACAAGATTTTAGTCAGTCTGGAGTTATGGTAGAAGACACTTGCAGAGGTGCTGCATAGTGGAACTGCAGCTGAAACTGCATAATTGCAAAGTGAGCTTTTTAACCACACAGCCATGCCTGTGTCTATGTCCACTGTTGTCCATTGTTTCATCTACAAGGCCTAATAAATGCTAAATTGACTTGATATGTCTTCTCTAAAACAAAACAAAAAAATAAACATAAGGTTCCTTCTTGAGTCATATGGACTCATAAAGCTGGCTTCCCAGTTTTTGTGGTGTACATATTCCACCCTGGATAGGAGGCCAGTCCATCGCAGGTTTACTAATTTTTGCCAGCTGAGTGGATTGGAGCAATACAAAATGAAACACTTTGTTCAAGAACACAATGCATTGCCCAGTCCAGGAATTGAAACTACAATTTTACAATCATGAGTCCAACACTTTAACCACTAAGCCATGTGCATCTACCTTCTCTATCACTGTTAACTCACGACAGGTCCCCCCGCCCCCCAAAGCTAAAGAGAAAGCCTCAATGTGATTGCATGACCTGCTAGAAATACCAGTAAATCTTCTGCCATAAAAAAGGGAAAGGACACATTAGTTAATGTAGTCCAACATACATTGTGCCTAAGAAAACAGAAAAGGCAGAATGATTACGGCTGGAATGCTTTTGATCATAAGTTTCCTGATTTAAGGTTGATTTGGGGATGAAAAACAGCAACATGTCTAGATCAATTCAAGCTGTCTTGTTCAAATGCAGAGAGAGAGAGAGAGAACATTTAAAAAATAACTGGCTTACTTTCACCAACGAATATCATTGTGAAGCCTGTTCACTGAAGTGCCACCTTCTACAGTGCAACTGCTTTCAATTAGCAAAAAGAGATACCAAATACAAAATTACATTCATACCAGCTTCCCTAATTCTAACAATTCATTGATAATTTGCCAGTAAGTCAGACAGAGCACAATTATAAATACAAGTCATTAACTAATATTTAGTATTCTTTATTATGTAAACCCTTTACATAACAACCCACCTCAGACCAGCTCTTGTTCCATGCTATGACCGAATAAAAATTGCTCATATTAAAAATGGTTGTTATATGAATGATTACTTTGACTAGAAATCTTCATTGTAGTTTTATACATGGAAACTTCTTTGTTAAGTTGCATTCCAGCAAGTTTCAATGTACAGAACTCATTAATATATTAGAAGAGAAAAACAGAGAGATGGTGGATCAAGAAGTGGAAGTAAGAGGAGAAAAAAAGCTTTGATAAGCATTAGTGTTGCACATCATTATCGTTTAATGTCCGTTGTCCATGCTGGCATGGGGTGGATGGTTTGACATGGAGCTGGCCAGCAGGGAGTTGTCCAGACTCCAGTTCTATGACTGGATGCCCAAGAGATCCCTTACTTGTAAAATAAGCAAGTGTTAGTGACAGGAAGAATATCCAGCTGTAAAACACTGCCTAAGTAATACATTCATCTAACCCAAACAAGCATGGCAAAACAGCAGTAAAAACAAACAAGGTATATGTGCATATGTGTGTGTGTGTGTGTGTGTGTGGCATGTAAAAGCACCCACTATACTCTCGGAGTGGTTGGCGTTAGAAAGGGCATCCAGCTGTAGAAACTCTGCCGGATTAGATTGCAGTCTGGTGCAGCCATCTAGTTCACCAGTCCTCAGTCAAATCGTCCAACCCATGCTAGCATGGAAAGCGGACGTTAAACGATGATGATGATGATATATAAATATAAGCAGATTTCATAAAGGCCATATATTCTAAACACCATAATTTTCAGCTCTTGCTCTCTTTCTGAAGATTACAATAATCACAATAAAAACATACATGTGCATGCATATACACATTTTCGACAAATGTGGTATCAAACATTATCTGAGTACAAAATGTGCGTATGGGAAGAAAATTAGTTTTCCACAACGTCTTCATCAGATACTGCTATTTGAGATGGTGACTGTCAAAATGCAATTGAAATCTTGCATTATGCACAAGAAATCAAAGAAACAAATTAAATGTCACTATTAAAATATCAGTTGACATAAACTGTGATCTGATGATGGCATTAAGAATGGAGATATATCAGGCAACCAGCAGTAAAACTAACTGCAAATGTTTAATGTCAAATATCACAAGCACATGCATGCACACACACACACACACAAGTGCTTGCACAGAATCATATATACATGGTTAATGGTAGGATTTTTAAAAAAATATTGTAAAATAAAGAAGAGAGATTCCATTCTTCCACTAATTTCAGTGATTTTCTTGAACCAGTAAAACAACTCTTCATGACATAAGTAGGGCACCTGTTAAGACTTGGATTGGAAAACTGAACTTAAATCTGTGAACATTTTCTACAGAACTTCTCATATTATGAAATCACACTTCATGTTGTCTAACCTAGGCTTGGTAACCAACTGCATCAACAAACACAAAAGAGATAGAGAGAGAATTCATTGTCACATCAACATCCGATACATAATCCTTGCTACTCTCATGTTAAATTAACTTCAAACATCCAGGCGTCATAAGCATCTTGTCATCACTTCTGGTGTATTACATGTATGACTAAGTTGTTTAGTAAATTCAACTATTTTTAACAGGATATCTTAAAACCAAAGCACCACATAAACAGCTTTAGTGCTGGTGCTACGTAAAAGGAACTCATGATGATGCCACGTAAAACGTACTGGTGATGGTGCCACATAAAAAGCATTGGTGATGGTGCCATGTAAAAATGCACCCAGCACACTTTGTAAAGTGGTTGGCATTAGAAAAGGTGTCAAGCTGTAGAAACCGAGCCAAAGCAAACTATGGAACCTGGTGCATCCCCTGGCCTCGCCAGATCCTGTCAAGCCATCCAACCTATGCCAACATAAAAACAGACATCAAATGATGATGATGATGGAGTGAAGTTTGATTGCTATTTCTAGTTGGTAACTCAACTTAGAATCTTCATGCCACAGATCAAATCTATAAGAGCAGACCTGAAGCTGATCAACACAGACTCTCATACTCAATGTTCTCAAACACAAAACACAAAACATCTAGTGAGTGAATTGGGTACGTGGAAACTGTGTAGAATCCCATTTACATATATCATCATTATTTAACTTCTGTTGTCCATGCTGGTATGCGTTGGCTGGCATGCCGCACCAGATTCCAGTCTGATTATATATATATATATATATATATATATATATGTATATATATATATAT
>NC_068981.1:23060091-23069430 GCF_001194135.2 Octopus bimaculoides
TATATATATATATATGTATATATATATATATATATATATATATATAATGTTTGTTTTTATGTGTCTTTATGTTTGTTACACACAGAGCTTGAAAACCAGTGCTGGTTTATTTACATCTCCACAGCTTAGTAGTTTGACAAAAGAGGCTGATAGAATGAGTACTAGACTTCCAAAAAAAAATAACTACTGAGGTCAATTTGTTGTACTAAACCTTTCAAGAAGGTGTCCCAGTATGGCTGCCGTTCAATGATTGAAACAAGGAAAAGAGAATGTTTTTTTTAGGATTTATAATAAACATTAAAATTAGACTACTAGAAAATTTTGTTTGATTCAATCAGCAATTTAAAATCCACTGCTTAGTGGATTTTAAATTGCTGGTTTTAAATTTGATTTTAAATTGCTGATTTTAAATTTGTGGCAGCTTTGCCACAAATTCTAGGCATCACAATCATTGGTGATCTTCCCTGTTTTGTAAATTTCTTCAGTCACATATAACAACCATAATCAGGTTAGATAACAAATAAAACTCTATACCCTACATATGACTACTTCAAGCACACAAATAGAAATAAAACAAAAATCACTTGAAATAATACATTTATAGTTGAAAATGTCAAACTACTGGTTTGATTAACAAGACACATTCCCCACTCCCCTACACACACAAACTAGAAAAAGAACAACAAAGATAAAATAAGACAAAAGATGTGAGATCAGGCATTATTGAAGAAGATGCTATTTACAACCATCCAGCTTCATCTTAATTTGGTACTCTTCCAAAAAAAGTTCAATGCATCAGATCTTTAATCAAAAACTATTTATGTCATCTGCAAAAGATCTTTCTTTCATGCAGGAAACAAACAATTTTTCTCAAAAATACATCAAAAAGCAAACAAAAATTTCTGTGTTAAGACCATCTTTGCAGATTATTCACATAAGCGCAAGCTCAATTTCCCATCTTTAATAAATGGTTTTTGTTTTTGTTTTTTTTTTCATCAGAGAGACTTAATGCTTAAAGATTGGATCATTAAGTTTCTACTGATCTACCTCAGCACCAGCTCACAAAAGCTTACAACTATACCAGCATATATCAACACAACTGAAATATTTATAACGTAAGATATGCTATGTTTTCAAGATAGTCAGGAAGGAGACAGCACCTCTGCCCTTTTCGGGGCCTCTGAAACTCCTTGAAGAAAAAGGGCAGGAAATGGTGACTTGTTACAGACTTTTGATCTAAGAGGGTTTCCACAGTTTTCATCGATCCAGTTCCAAACAAGGTTTAGATCTACCCCCAAAGTTATTAACTTCTATGTTTTACCTGTTTCAGTCATTGGACTGTAGCCAAGCAGGGTCAACATGTTGAAGTGTTTAGTTGAACAAACTGATTCCAATACTTTTATTCTTTTGCCAAACTGCTAAGTTACAAGAATATAAACAAACAGGCATAGGAGTGGCTGTGTGGTAAGTAGCTTGCTTACGAACCACATGGTTCTGGGTTCAGTCCCACTGTGTGGCACATTTGGGCAAGTGTCTTCTACTATAGCCTCGGGCCAACCAAAGCCTTGTAAGTGGATTTGGTAGACGGAAACTGAAAGAAGCCTGTCGTATATATGTATATGTGTCTGTGTGTGTATATGTTTGTGTGTATGTTTGTCCGCCCAACATCGCTAGACAACCGATGCTGGTGTGTTTACGTCCCCGTAACTTAGCAGTTTGGCAAAAGAGGCCCAATAGAATAAGTACTAGGCATACAAAGAATAAGTCCTGAGGTCGATTTGCTTGACTAAAGGTGTTGCTCCAGCATGGCCACACTCAAATGACTGAAACAAGTAAAAGAGTAAACCAGCATTGGTAGTCAAGTGAGTGATGGCGGTGGTGGTGGTGGTGGTGGGGGGGGGGCAAACACCAACACCCACACACAAATACGCATATATATATATCCACACACAAAGACACATACATATACCTATATACATACCAGGCTTCCACATACTTTCCCTCACATGGCATTGGTCAGCTAAAAGCAATAGAAGACACTTGCTTAAGGTGCCATACAATGAGACTGAACTTGAAAACAAGTGGCTGAACTTCTTAACCCAACAACCAGAATATATTTGCTGAAGTTCTGTGCATTAGCATAAGACCTAGATGATGTGATTGTGACGTGAACTTCTTAGCAGCACAGCTAAGCCTGCTCACACTTCAAGTTATACAATCAACTTCAACATACGTAATTCCTTTCAGAGAAATATTGATTTCTCACATGGACACAAAGCATCAATTTACAAGAAAAGAATTATAATTAACAAAATTTTCTGGTATATTACATGTTTTATTGACACTGGAACAACAAAGTGGGAAGTCAACTTTGGTGGGATCTGAACGATGTATGTAAAAGGGAAAAGCTTTAATGTTTGTGCTAGTCCAGGTCATTTTGTTATCAGATCCGTATTGAATGACCAAGTAAGGAGCTAAGGTACTATCCAGCATAAAGCTTTGAATATGAAACTAATGAAGTAGCCACTATGTTGTTGCTCAACCTGCTAGAGATAGTAGGCATGTCTCTCTTAAATCACACCCAAATGCCAATGGAATGTAAGCCATTAAAAAATTTTCCTCTGGCTAATCTTTTCAGGTTCTGTCCAGTTGGATCCCTACTTTTTCAATTCTGCCTTAGTATCCCGCCACCAGCTATTTTTAGGGTACCTACCACCAGCTATTTTTAGGACACCCACTATTCTGCCTCCCTTGTGATTTCTAGATTAGTGACTGAAATATAATGTAGGATATTGGTTACCTTTTGGATTCTGCGGCACCATGTTGTGTTTTCCAGACATAAGACTTTTCTCTCTCCCAGGTCTTGTTTGTTTTGAATTGTCATTGATGCTTCTGCAACTTTGCTTTTTATCTAGGTAGGGGTGCTGGCCCTTCACAAACCTATTTTTTACCTCTGGAAAGAGGTGGTCCAAATTAGTCCAACACAGGAAGCCCTACATGGAGTTTGCATTCTGCTGGTATAGCTTTCAGGGTCATTGAGGCATGCAAGGCACCACACCAGAAGGACTAGGCCTGGTGGTTGCTAATGCTTTAAAGCAGAACACATCGGATAATGCAGTCCAAGATATACTATATCCAGAAAAGAAAAAAAAGACTGATGATCACAGCTGGAATGCCTTTGATAACAGATCTACTCAACCAGAGTTGACCTGGTGTTAAATTACAACTAGGAAAACAAGGCTCAGGACTATCAAAGCAATTAGCAAAGAGAAAAATTGTTCAACCTAAATATAGCTTTTTAATTTTCCTTCTTTCGTTGAAATAAGCAGAGGAAAGTAATTGAAGCAGCTGTTTTTTAAGAAATCAATTACAGCTGAAAAGATCAATTAATAGCTGCAGCTGGTCAAGTCAGCAATGGCTAGTTATAATGCACTATTGACGAAATACAGGCCTCTGAACCTATGGCTGGTAGCCAGATACCCTTCTGACAGACTGCTGTAATAATTTGATCATCTTTGTAATAGAAAGTTATTTATATACATGTCAATTAAGTCTCAAGAAGTTTTTGGAGGGCCCTGTATTGAAGTGGATGAAAGACCAATCTCTCCTTGGATGGAGTACAAATGGATCAAATGCAACATTTCCAGATGATCTGTTAACTGAAACATTGTAAACTGAACTGCCAGAAAACATATACTTAACTGTTTCTCAGCCTTTGTGAGTGCACAACTTGCTACAAATAGTGGCTAAATCTTCCCTAAACTACACTCTACTGTCTTACAGAAAAATAGCTTAACATAGTCCTATTTACTCTTAAAAGGACAGGAAAGTCATAGATGGAACACCTTTTATTGTAGGTCAGTTGGAGAGTTTGACCTGAGGTTAAATAACGAAGCACCTATGAGCAGTTTGACATGGGGTTAAACAACAAACCACCTGCAACAGATTTGAACTCACAACCTATGAGCAGCTAGTTCAGTATTTGATGCATTTAATGAGCCTGTTTCAAACAAGCTTGTCATTGTTTTAGCCCAAGCCAACCCTGATTAAAAGTATTCTATTCAGGGTCAGTCCATTAATTTTTCTTTTTTTCAGATGTAACATGCCCTACATCATATTACCTACAGTATCCTTTAACATGGTAGGCTATGGCCTGAGAGAGAGGGAGAGATTTGGCTACTATTTCAAGCAGGAAGAGCAACGTAGAGCAAAGATTCTAACTCTTTTGTAGTTCAGTGCCAATATCTCCTAATGGTGTTTGGCAAAATAAATAAATAAAAAGACAGCAGATTATTTTACTCAAACAGAAGGAAATATTGATTTATCATCAATCATGTTTCTATTCAATAATAATGCAATGTACTATTCATATTCTAAACAAAATTTCTTTTTATGTTTAAGATATATAAGTATTTTATCTGGTTTAAACACCATATTTAATGGTATGTAAGAAATACTTTTGCTTCCAAAAGATGGTCTCCAAAAAAAAAAGAAAAAATCATCTCTGGTCCTAAATGCGAAGTTGAGCCTTTATTACAAGGCTTAATGCACTATTTTTCCTGAACGCATGTTGTTGAAATTGAGGTGTGCCTCATATGTCTGTATCTTTTATGCCATCAAATACAATGCTTTGTTTTGAAAAACATCGATACCCTGATCTGTGTGTGTCTCTCTCACTCTCTCTCACTCTCTCTCCTCATCAACTCCCTTTCCCTACACTAACCACTATGTTCAATCTTTCTTCCCCAGAACATCAGCTCTCTGGAGTCTTTCCTCTGCACATGTCTCTCCAGGAGGTATTATCTTGACTTGCAACAATTAAAGCAGAATGTTAATAGCACTAATCACAACAGTTTCGATGGGTCTGCAAAGGTCATCAGCTCAGCCCCTTCCTCCAGACCCAGCAAGTGTAGGGAATAAAAAAAATAAGTCTTAAAAAAGCAGGGCTCTCTCCTCATAGCAACTCCTTGACACTCCTTACCTCCATCAGCTCACAATACTCTAGAAGAGCACTAGCACTAAATTTGAGATCTACTGACATAGAGGCTCACTTCTTGGCTCATCAACAGGGTTTTGTATAACAGACAAACGTTATATAAGCATGAGAGTGTTGAGTTCAAATCTAGTGAAAGGACAGAGCAGATGACTCAGATATACTTCTCTCAGAGATATTCAGAACAATCCCTCATGACTAGCTAGCTCTGTTTAGAAACAGTTAAAGTAATCAAACTCAACCTATCACATTTGCAGGAGACAGATGAGCTATCGATTGACTGACTCATGACACGGTCTATGGATGAGAGGAAGAGGGGGAGAATGCTGAGGCCAACAGATGTAGCAGTGTTTCTTGGCAACAAACACAGCATCAAAAGTTAATAAGAAACTGCATCAAACCATAAATAAACGAACATCAACATATATTAATATTCGTGTCCAGAAAATTAGATTTAGATATGTGCTATCTTTTTAATTAGAAGAGTTGTTATATACAAGACATTTAATGAAGTAGTCTACATGTCTTAAAGGGAAACAAAATAACAAAAAAGGTTAATAAGATGTATAACTAACATGCAAAAGTAGGGACAGAGGATCTATCATTGCTACTAGTGAAAATAGTATCATCCTCATCATCATCATCATCGTTTAGCGTCCGCTTTCCATGCTAGCATGGGTTGGACGATTTGACTGAGGACTGGTGAAACCAGATGGCAACACCAGGCTCCAATCTGATTTGGCAGAGTTTCTACAGCTGGATGCCCTTCCTAACGCCAACCACTCCGAGAGTGTAGTGGGTGCTTTTACGTGCCACCAGCACAAAGGCCAGTCAGGCGGTACTGGCAACGGCTACGCTCATCCTCATCATCATAATTTATTTAATGACCATTTTCCATGCTGGCATGGGTTGGATAGTTTGACAGGTTCTAACAAGTTGTGGGATTGCAATGAACTCCAATGTCAGCTATAGCAGGGGTTTTCAAACTTTTTGACTTATGGACCCCTTTATATTTCAGGCTTTACCTTAGAGACCCCTTATAAACGCTTATGAAATTTATACATATTTACTTAAAATAACATATATTTTTACATTTATTTATTTAACAGCATTTAACAAATAGGTTCATTGTCAATTAAAAGATTTCGATTAAAAAACATATATAAAATCAAATTGCTCATAAAAAGTTTTTGCTGTCCTCGGACCCCTTGCCTTGTCCTTGCGGACCCATTGTAGTCCGCGGACCACAGTTTGAAAACCCCTGAGCTATAGCATGACTTCTATGGCTGGATGCCCTTTCCAATGCTAACGGCTTTAGCTGAAAGGCTAAGCAGACATGGGCAAGATTTGAATTTAGAACCAACAATTTCATTTTGACTATTTTGCATTTCTCTTTGTGACTATTAAAGAAAGATTCTATAACAAGCCAAGAAGTGAACCTTTGCACAGTCCCTCAACTTGCTAGAAATAATAACCAAATCTCTTTCATATTACACTACTGCTTTTAAACAAGAACACATTGGACAGTGTAACCATAGTCATATGAAAAGATGGGTATACATAGGATAATAGCTTGACCAGGGCTGACTTGGGGATAAACAACACAATAAATAAAAATGAAATAATCTCTACCTGGTCAAAATTTAACCAAAGTTTCTATTGCATTAAGAGAAACGAGCCTGGTGCAGCCTTCTGGCTTACTAGCCCTCAGTCAAACCGTCCAACTCATGCCAGCATGGAAAGCAGATGTTAAACGATGACAATGATGATGAGGAGATCAAAAATACAACATTATCAGATGAAATTCCCTAGATTACTGACATCATCCATTGGTACAAGACCTCAATTCTACAGATTAAGAATATAGCTGGTTGAATCAACCTCAACCCTAGTATATTACTGATGTTTACTGTCCTAGGAAAGATGAGCGATAAAGTCAACCCCAGTAAGATCTGAACGTAGGACACAAAGAGATTTCATGAAATACAACAAAGGATTTTGGCAAGAATGTACCCTTATATAGGAGTTATGCTAGATGTAGGTGTAATTGCATGGTACAAAGTTTGCTTCTGAACCACACAGTTTTGAGTTCAGTTCCACAGAATGGCACATTAGGCTAGTGTCTACTATAGCTCTGGGTCAACCAAAGTCTTGCTAGTGGATCTGATGGATGGAAACTGAAAGTTTGTTGTGTGTATATATATATATATATTTTTAGTGTTGGGCCTCATGGAGGCAAAGTGGCTGAGTTCCTTTCGAGTGCTGGGCCTCACAAAGGCAATGACTGAGACCTTTGATATTATGTCGTGCTTGAGAAGAAGATCCATCAGGCCGAGCAAAATCAGTCATGGCAGATACTGGTGTCACGCAAATGGTGGTACATAAAAGCACTCAATACACTCTCAGAGTGGTTGGCATTAGAAAGGGCATCCAGCTGTAGAAAAGCCATGCTACTGGAGACTGGTGCAACTTTCCAGCTTACCAGCCCTGTCAGCATGGACAACAGACATATGAAGATGATGATATATATACACACATACATACATATATGCCAGCATGGAAAATGGACATTATAGGATAATGATGATACCTATATACATACATATCACACACACGTATGTGTGTGTGTGTGTGTGTGTGTTTGTTTGTTACTGTCTCCTTGTCTTCACATCATGTGACAGTTGTAAACAAGTGCTGCCATCATACAAATGATGGATATTGAAACAATGATAAGCTATATTATACAGCTGAAACCTATGTATACATTTAAGTGAAACACTGCCAGCCCTTCTCTTCACTCTAACTAACTTATACATCACACCACCTTTCACATCAACCATTTCTCTGAAGGGATGAAAAATAGGAAATCTAAGAAAGAGGGGTGGCTTTTTTTGCGATAGTTGCATGTTGTTGCTGAACAATATTTACCCCATGCAAGGGCATATCAACGTACACTGGTTGATCAACAAAGGAGCTTTGACATGGTTACTGAACCTGCTAAAAATAGCAGCCATCTCTTCCTCAAATCACCCATCCCACCACCTTAAATAAAGAGTATATGAGACAGCGTGTGAGAGGCCAGATTTGGCCAGTCTGACCATATAACAGGGAGAATATTTGGGCCTGATATGGCCAGTTTGAATGCTAAAGGGTTAAAGAAAACTAGAAACATTGAATAACGTAGCTACACATGAAAATAATACAGGAGGTTCATGTTTGGAGTGCCCCTAATGATAGGCTTGCTCAACTGGAGCTGATATAGAGATAAACAGCAGCACAAGTGACAAAAAGGAGGGTAAAATATTGGCTTTGAATCTAAATGACCCTAACTTTGGATTCATTGAATAAGTAACTGTTATAACCAGACAGTCCCAAGATCAGTGGTCTTCAACCAGGGTGTTGCAGACAGAAGGTGAGTGTGATAGGTGTATCACAAAGTTACTCTTAGAAGTAAAACTAGAGAGCGAAATATTGGCACAATTTGTTTGGGATGTACTTTTGTAAAACTACTTAGTTCGACTCCCTCATGGATCACATGATTATTGACAGAGGAAATATTTTCCTCAACAGGAAATTTAAAATTCTCATCAACAGGCTCATGACCAGGCCAGGCCTATTTACACATACCACATTGGCTATTCTCACCCACTTTTTAAAGAATTTACTGGGATGGGGGTGGAGGGTAGCACTTCACTTTCCTTTCTATATGAAACTTGGGGAACTGATAAGGGCTTGGTTGAAAAGGAAAGTGTTCAGTTTTTTGGGGGGTTTTTTTTTTCAAACTTCTGCACTTCATGACCGCTTTCACCAAAATCACCAGACAGAAAAATTGCTGTTCTTGGTCAAAAGAAGGCAGTGGAAAAGTTTTATGGTGAAATCATCAGATAGACAGATTCATTCTGCCTACAACACCAGCTGTTTGACAAAACCCCACAAATCAAACACTGAGTACATGCAGTGCAGTGTCATTGCTGTGAGTGCATCTTGGATAGATTTGAGTGACAGCACTTCCATGTCAGAAAAGTTTATTTTGAGCCTGCAATGCACCCGCTTACCCAGTACCATTACCAAGCTAGGGAAGTTATCCATAGTTCAGGAACTGAAATTTCTCCAGTACAGACTAGTTACTTAATTCTCATCAATCATCATCATCATCATCATCATCATCATCATCATCATCATCGTTTAACGTCCGCTTTCCATGCTAGCATGGGTTGGACGATTTGACTGAGGACTGGTGAACCAGGTGGCTACACCAGGCTCCAATCTGATTTAGCAGAGTTTCTACAGCTGGATGCCCTTCCTAATGCCAACCACTCCGAGAGTGTAGTGGGTGCTTTTACATG
>NC_068981.1:23069440-23073933 GCF_001194135.2 Octopus bimaculoides
GTGGGTGCTTTTACATGCCACCGGCACAAAGGCCAGTGAGGCGGTACTGGCAACGGCCATGCTAAAAATGGTGCATTTTACGCGCCACCTGCACAGGAGCCAGTCCAGCGGCACTGGCAATGATCTCGCTCGAATGTCTTTCCACGTGCCACTGGCACAAGTGCCAGGAAGGCGACGCTGGTAACGATCGTGCCAGGAAGGCGACGCTGGTAACGATCATGCCCAAATGGTGATATTTACGTGCCACTGGCACGGAAGCCAGACAGCTGCTCTGGCAACGATCATGCTCTAACGGTGCTCTTAGCGCTCCACTGGTACAGGTACCATCACGATTTCACTTTCACTTGCCCCACAATGTCTAGAGTTTTTCCTAGAATGTCATCATATGTACTGACATGGCTCTTTCAGAATGGAATCCTTCTTAGCAACTCTGTAATTTCTACAGCAGTGATTCAACAGTTAGTATATACAAAAGGAATGAGAGAGGACACTCTTGATGGAATAGAGCACATGACTTGAATAGTTATGATACGTGGCCATTTACTCTGACTATTAAGCAAATGCCATTGTAGATTATTGAAGTAATTCATTCCCCGAAGATGAGGTCAAAGTCTGTTGCTTTAAGGCCAGTTGTCAAGTAATGATGGTTACCCCTATTGAAAGCTTCTGATTGATCCAAGTTGAGTCCCACTGAAGCCAGGCTAACTACTTTTGATATATTGCATGAGATGGAGTTTGCTGAGGATAGACCTGGTCAAGATTGCACATGAATTAGGATTTCTTTGATTTGCCACAAGGGCAGTAGATGAGGGAACATAACATGGAAAAAAAACTACAAGAATGATGGGAGTTTATACAGAATTGATTATGAAAACTCAGGCAATTAGCTAGGATCAACCAAGGAACTCTACAGATCCAGGATTACTTTGACCAACCAAATGCAAGTGCACTCTTCTAACTCTGTCCTCTAGCCTCCAGGCACATGCTCATTCAGTGGGTCATATTCACAACATTTACCCACTTTTCAGCATATTCACTGTATTCTCTCTGAAAATGGAAGTTGGTGAGGCTTTGGCTGAAGTGGGCAGTGCCTACCCCTTGTTCTTTTAATCTTATCCACTATATATTCTCTTTTACAACAGCCAACAAACAGAGGAAAACTGTTTGCCCTAGGTGGCACATTAAAATACACCATTTCGAGCGTGGCCGTTGCCAGTACCTCCTGACTGGCCTTCATGCCGGTGGCACGTAAAAGCACCCACTATACTCTCGGAGTGGTTGGCATTAGGAAGGGCATCCAGCTGTAGAAACTCTGCCAAATCAGATTGGAGCCTGGTGTTGCCATCTGGTTTCACCAGTCCTCAGTCAAATCGTCCAACCCATGCTAGCATGGAAAGCGAACGTTAAACGATGATGATGATGATGATGATGATGATGATGAATGTTGGCGAGAATAAAAGTGATTATGATGGCACTAACTTTTTTTCATCTATTTTGCAGAAACTGATGATATAAAAATGTGAAAATATTAAATTGGAGACTGCTAATATTTTATCTTGTATATTAAAATGGAATTTTAATAACTGGAGTGATTATTTTGTTGTTAAAAGTCTATTTAAATAATTGAAAAATAAGAGAACAGTTGAAGATTGATATCTTGTATAATAGAGAATTTATTGCTCCATCAACCTGTTTTGAGAACATTGATGATAAAAGCTGTGTATGATATTGTACACTATGGCAACAAGGTATTGATTGAAATTAGAAGCATAGTATGTACTGAGACGATGGAACAATGTAAGATGTCTAACATGTGCTAGAATAAAACCAGAATTACCTCACACCTAAAGAAATTAAAGGGTGGCAACATGTGCACGTTCTTAAAACTTGTTGGTGCATATTCTGGTGACTAGAATTAATAAGAGTCATGAATAAAGGAGTTGAAACAGTGAAGCATGAAACCTGTTCTGCTCTGGCCCTTTTCTCTTATACTTTACCTGTCTCTATTCTACATTTTCTTGTATAAAGTTTCCCCCTCGGGGCTCATAGTCTTGCAAGCTGCATCTCAAAAATCACTCAGTTCATGCTGTAAAGTGGTTCATATTAAGAAAGGCATCTACACATATAAATCATGCCACAGCAGACACTGGAGCATGATGCAGTCCTTAGGCCCATCAGATCCTCTCAAACTGTCAAACTTATACCAGCATGGAACATGGTTATTAAATGATGACGATGATGATGATCTGGGTTTAACAAAGGCTTTGAATTTCATAACAACACATGGATGGTTTAAAAAAGATCAAATATGACCCATCATATCATCCAAAAACAAATGGAATAGCTGAAAGAATGGTCACAAGCAACTCAATGGTTTTAAAACCACATTCACCAAGTAAAGATTCTATTGATGCATTTTTGAACCATTGGACAATCTTTTACTCAGAAAGACTTAGTTTATCTATCTACGTTGATGGGCAGACAAATACAATCTTTGGTAACAATGTCTTATGAAACTGCAGCACTAGCATGGTGTTGATGCAAACAAAATGATGGACCATAAGCAAGATTTATATCTCAAGCAATAAGTAACATAGTTGTGATTCTTAAGGATAACCATAGTATACCAGCTCATGTAGATAACTAAATTTTAGCAGAAAGATTGATAGTGAACAAAATGACAAATTAATTCCTGTCTGATATTCCAGACTTTATTAATAAAACTTGTGATTTGACAACTGATATAGGAACTAATATAACCAATGGTATTCGATGTGTGATTCTCAAATAATAAATTACATCAATGTATTTCAAGGAGATATGTTATATTAAAATTGCTGTTGCTGCATATGCATTTTCCATGCTGATTAAAACTAATCAAGGCAATTACCAGTTCAGAGTGAGTATTTGGTTACATGACTACAAATTTACTTAAATGAACACACACATAACAACATACTGCAACAAAAACTACACAGCTAACTTGGTTTTTTGAAAACTTACAACTGTAAGGACCATATTAATAGCTGCATACTTTTATTATAAAGACACTAGGGGGTGTGATCTGAGAGAGATTTTGCTGCTATCTCTAGTAAGTCAAACAACGAAATAGAAGTTTCTTTATTGGCAAATTCTACTCAATATTATTTAAAACCAGGTCAACCATAATTGTCTTTTCTTTCCCAAACACAACTCACCAATGACAATATTATCTAATACGTCCTTCCCCACAGATAGTAGGGTGGGATTTGAGGAAGAATTGGCTGCTATTTCTAGCAAGCCAAGTGACTGTGAGGTGGATCTTTCAGCAGCTCAGGTGCAGGCATGGCCTCAGGATGACCAATGCATTCAGAGCGAACTCAATAGATGGAAGCCTATCGTGTGTGTGTGTGTGTGCTAGTATCTGGTCACTTGACAACTGGTGTTAGCTTGCTTACATCCTTGTAACTTAGCAGTTCATCAAAGAGACCAATAGAATAAATACAAGATTTAAAATAAGCACTAGGACCAATTTGACTGATTAAAAAAGACCTAAGTGGTAACCTGGCTTGACTGCAGTCCAACGACTAAAACATGTAAGGGAATAAAAGAAGAGGCATCAAATTGAAATTTGCTTTTGTTACAAAGATGTGGTGCTCTTAACCCTTTAGTGTTCGCATTATTCTGCCAAAATTAATGCTTTTTCATCCACATTGTTTTGAACTAATCATGCATAACTTGTAGCTATGAGATTTCGATGAGGTAGCTGTTAATTTTTAAAACAATATTGTCGGGTTGGTGTGAGAGGCCAGATCTGGCCACTTTGAACATAAAACATGCAGAATACTTTTGGCCGGATATGGCCGGTTTAAATGCTAAAGGGTTAAACACAATACATATTTGAAAACAGTTGGCTGGTTGTTGACATGATAAATGGATTTCAAAAACAACAATAAAACATTATTATATGGCAATAAATATAGGAATAGGCAACAGGAAATATTTTAAATGCAGATAGAATCAGATCCTAGAGTTCCTGTCAGCCAAACTACACGCACTTGGAGCTATGTGGCCTTTCAAAGTTAAAAAAGTAAAAACAGTCAAGAGATAAACATTGGAATAGTCATAAATTATAGTCTATTTTTATGTAAGATCATATTAACCAACTTCCAGGAGATCTAAAATAGATATTTCCCCCCCTCCTTTTTTCTCACAGTTATTTGTCCGTTTATTTACAACATCCATAATATATTCAATCCAGTGGGGAGGAGTGGGGGGAGTTTATGAAGTTGTTCGACCTGATGCAAATAGCAGCAAATCTATCTGATGGCACTACTATTCTTTTTAGGTAAATGATATCCGAGATAAATTTTCTAAACTGAAAACGGAATTTTTTCACGGTTGGGTATTTTTTTTTTTTACTGATTTAGCCAAAGGTCAAACGGCTGCATCCATGACTTAGATTTTTTTATTTTATTTATTTATTTATTTTCAAGATTTCCGGGACAATGAGA
>NC_068981.1:23075830-23077758 GCF_001194135.2 Octopus bimaculoides
GCGTGATCAAATGCACACATATTTTGAACTCGACTTCCCAGTTTGTACCGCAGAATGTGCGCACGCGTGTGTATGTGTGTACGTGTGTACACAACCACACAAAGGCGGTTTTCTGTAGCTTCCGTCGACAGAATTCCATTCACAAAATATTTGTTAAACTGCCAAGGCTATGGGTCGAACCTTAAACCAAGTGGAATCTGAAACGAATTCTTAACCACACGGCTCTTCCGGAGCTTTATAACTACTAGTCATATAATACCATCAATAGCCCATAGTTTTTTTTTTTGTTTTTTTTTTCCCTGCAGATATGTGGTCTTGCATGTACCAAGGTTAAAAATCGAACCGACTCTACTGATGATCTTAGAAAAGGTCGCAAGTATCATCTGTCTCTGTCTGTCTGTCTGTCTCTCTGGCATTTCATGTTTATGTCTACACTGAGAACAACAATTACAACAACTGCGATTTCAGTTCAAGTTAGAACCAATGTTATGGAATGAAAGGGGTGAAGAGAGAGGGGGGGGGGTAGTGAGAGGAGGAGTTGAATGATCGATGTTGTTTACAAACAGAGAAAGACATAATAAAAGAAGGGAATTTATATGGTCGTCAGCCACTGTATCATGCATACCGCTATAGTATTTAACAAGAACACTGAAAAATAATAGTGCTTCTCATAAAAACACCTTTGCGTTAATAAAAAATATAAAAAAACAATACCACTACCAACAATGAATAACCAGCCAACGAATGAGCTTCTATGTGGTTACTCGAGTTGCAGTAAATAGCTGCCAAATCTTAACCGTTTGCCTGTCCAAATCACTTTCCATAGTATGTCCTAAACGTTCGTGCTCTGTTTTCGTGTAAAAAACAAAAAAAAAGGAATATGCATCGTATATGATTAGGGACACCAGAGAAATGTACAGAAAGAAGGATAACAGGATACACTAGTACAGGCGTTTTTCAAACTTTTTGACTTGCGGACCCTTTATATTTCAGGCTTTACCTTAGGGACCCCCTTATAAACGCTTATGAAATTTATACATTTTTACATTTATTTATTTAACAGTATTTAACAAATAGGTTTATTGTCAATTAAAAGATTTCGATTAAAAAACATATATAAAATCAAATTGCCCATAAAAAATATTTCCTGTCCACGGACCCCCTGTCTTGTCCTTGCGGACCCCCTGTGGTCCGTGGACCACAGTTTGAAAACCCCTGCACTAGTACAATAACCAGGGATATATGTCCAGTGTATTATATGTGATAAACAGGACATGCAAAGAGAACATTAGCTAATCTAAATCCTTACGGTTGGGACGTTTTTGGTAACACGACTAACCGACCAGTACTAACCTGGTGTTAAATAACAGCAACAAATGACACAGACGTGTATAGGACCATATTTCTAAAAGAAACAACTGCCTATATGGATAGAACTTGTCTTTTCAATATCAATAAAGATCTTGTCTAACAACACAATAATATATTCTTTGCCAATAATAATAAGGAGGAGGCTTTAGATAGACAATCATCATTGGGTTATATCTAAGGTCGGAGACAAGTAATGTTTACAATTACGAAAACAAAACACTGCGCCAAAACAAGCCGTAATTTCTTCAGATGCGTATGTATGTTTGAAGCATCGTAGATTTAGGAATTGGCAAAATGAAAAACGGCATAATAATGATAAAATTGGAAGGCGGGATGTTGTTACCCACCTCTTACGTAATTTTTCAGTTTTTACATTCATTAGAAATTTTTTTTTTTTTTTAATTTCTATCTTAAAAAATTGAGATTATTTTTCTTCAAAAATATGCATAACTATTTTAAAACATCTGAAAAACAAACAAAAAAAAATTGGAAAAAAAAAGTCAAAGAAAATATTACCCCCACCCTCGTTTATTAATTTATTTATTTATTTCAGAATC
>NC_068981.1:23077938-23082992 GCF_001194135.2 Octopus bimaculoides
TATATATATATATATATACTGCTATTTACATATAGAGGCAAACCCGTGCGTGTGCCTTAACAGTAGTTAAAGGAAGGCTTGGGCTAGGAAAAAAAAATTAATAAAATTCCTCCCCAGAAATATAGTAGATGTTATTTCAAAGACACAGTCACCATGTCTTCGACGATGCCACGAGTGATGATAACAATATATAGTAATTGATGGACTGGTTAATTCACAATAACATCCTTACGTTTTGACCTAAGTGAATATGTATATGAAATATACATTATATAATGATGGAAGATTATATTGACCATTGCGTATTGTAATATGAAATACAATGAAGAAATGTTTATTGAAAGGGACGGGCGTATGTGTGTATATATATATGAAGGTATTGAATTTAAAGAAAATCGATAAAGGATAGTAAGATGTAAACATAAATAATATGCAGTAAACATGTTTCTAAACCAGATGATGTTTTTGCCAAAATTGGAACATTGTTATGATGCATGCTTTTTTTAAAATTACACACGTAGACCTATTTTATATATATGTATGTGTGAGTGTATATATATATCTATATATATATTTGTGTGAATGTATGAGTATTCTATACATACATATATATATATATATATATATATATTTATATTCACACACACGCACACATACATATTTGCACATGCATATGCATACACCTACGCGCATCAATCTAATGTCTGTTTCCCATGCCTATATGGGTTAGATGGGCCCTCTCCAACCGTCCCACTAAATTGTTGCATTCTTTTGTCAGGTCCTTTGTGAGATTCAGTATCCTTCAGTCGAGCCTTCACCACTTCTGACCATATCTTCCTTGGTCTGCCACTCATTCATTCCACATGAATCTCCAGGAATTTCTTCACCCATCTGTCATCATCCATACACATTACATATCCACACCAACTTAGTCGTCAATACAACTGATTACATTTACATCCAATTTTTCTGTCAGTTTGTCTGTACCTTGTTTATTAATACACAATATTTTGCATCCAGTAGATCAAGCTTGCTTCATTTCTTTCCTCTTGTACACAACCTCTGCGTTCAGTACCCACATTCTCACTACTAGGCAGCATCACAATTAGTACACAAGCATCATACAAGCTACCTTTTGCTCAAAGAGGGAATCTCCTTGTTGCCAGCTAAGATAATACCATCTCCCTGAATTTCTCCAGTTAATTCTAACTTTGGCTACCATGCCTTCAGAGTAGGTTAGCTCTCTCTCTTTTACTTGTTTCAGTCATTTGACTGTGGCCATGCTGGAGCACCACCTTTAGTCGAGCAAATCGACCCCAGGACTTATTCTTTGTAAGCCTAGTACTTATTCTATCGGTCTCTTTTGCCGAACTGCTAAGTTACGGGGACGTAAACACACCAGCATCGGTCGTCAAGCAATGTTGGGGGGACAAACACAGGCACACACACATATAAATATATATACATATATACGACGGGCTTCTTTCAGTTTCCGGCTACCAAATCCACTCACAAGGCTTTGGTCGGCTCGAGGCTACAGTAGAAGATACTTTCCCAAGGTGCCACGCAGTGGGACTGAACCCGGAACCATGTGGTTGGTAAGCAAGCTACTTACCACACAGCCACTCCTACACTTATTTGTAAAAGAAATTATCAACTACTTTAAACCATCTTCTAAATATTGCAAAATGTTTATTTTATTGGTGCTCCCAGGGCCAACTACTATACATCTACCACAGGCAAAATCTTTATTCACAGTCAGCCTGCCTTTGATTCCACTTCACTTCACTTCGTGTGCACCCACAGATCATATCGAGAAATTGTATTGAATTTTTACCAAGCGGTACGGCAAAGGAGACCGATAAAATAAGTATCAGGCTTACAATGAATAAGTCCTGGGGTCAATTTGCTCGACTAAAGGCGGTGCTCCTGCATCGTCACAGTCAAATGACTGAAACAAGCAAAAGAGAGAGAGTAAACTATTTTTCTGCTTATTGAGCAGGACCAATTTCCCTGATGATAACAGAGCCATGACTTCTTTCTCACTAAATAAAATTTTATTTTTTACCACGTTTACTCTGAGACTTTTGATCCTCACTTTTCCTTCCATGTCTAGTTTTTCTTCTCTAATTCCTCCACAGACTAAAGATCAGGTCATCATTAAATAGAAGTTCCTAAGACCTAATTTACCTGAAATTATACTATTATTGCCTGGAGGACTGTAATTAATAGGAAGAGGTTAGGAAACCAAACCTTGACAAACCTATTTGCACTCTAAATTCTTCTCTGAACTCGTTGACAAATCTCATTTGTTGACTGCATATCTATATATGGTCGCATCATTCTCACCAACTTTTACTTTTCTTTGGATCAATAAATGCTAGGTAGAGAGGCTTACTCTTAGCTAAGAACTTATCTTGCAGCTGTCTTTTATAAAGATAACCTCAATAGTATTCAGACAAGGAACAAATCCCAACTGCATCTCATCCGAGCAAATTCTTTTCTTAATCAATCATGCTAAGACTGTTACTTTCATAACATGCTCTACTGGTTTGATATTTCTGTTGTTGCTCCTTTTTAGAGTGTCTCTTTTGCCCCTTTCAGCAGTTGACAATCATAATGAAATGCCAGTTACTAGCTTCTCTGTATTACTAAACTGACCATGCAGGTGACTAACCTGAGCCCTATTCACCAGAAATTTTACACATCATCAACATCTCAGTGACTACACTAGATGAACCACCTGCTTTCCCCAATTTCATATCCTTAATGGCCACTTTTGTCTGTTACATCTGTCTATCACAATAGCTGGTCCCTCCACTGGGTATAATTAGGAGAGATCCTCTTCCTTCCACATGCATATACAAATATATACATACATAGGTATATACATACATGCGTGTACTTTCTATTCAACTGTGGTTACTTCAACAGATTTATATATACACACATATACAAACATACACAAGTCAATAGGTACAACAAATTGAGTATGCAGGTGGGGGACCCACCAGAGCTAAGTCCCTTTATACTTTCCATAGCCCTCCAGGCCATAACAGAGTGCAAGAAAGAAGTCTGTGCTGGTATAGCTATATCAAGGATATCAGTTATATACAGGGTGTGGCAGAAATACCTCCCACATTTTAAACTTTCACCTATGTGTTGCTAATGAACTTGTGCAAGTTTCAATGATGTTTTCATTTAGCTAATGAACAAAAATTGTAACCCTTTGTTTAAACAACAGTCAAATTAATTTTCCATAAATGTTGTTTCTTTTTCCTTTTGTCAACCTTTCAAATGTGGGAGGTATTTCTGCCGCACCCTGTAGAACACTGTGAATAGAACCTGTGGAAGAGGGAGACTAAGGAAAACATGGGACAAAGTGAAGATTGACCTCAAGATGTCGCATTTCATAAAAGAGATAACAAAAGACCATGGTAATTGGCAACAGGTGATGCTGAAGAAGATCTGAACTACTCAAGTAAGCATGGCGAAACATTTGTTTAAATGTGTACAATGACAGAGGAGAGCATATATAATTTATGCCTATATCTGGGTATTTCCCCCATCTTGTATCACAAAGTGTTCCCTATTGCCTATTCAGTACTCACTCATCTCTATTGCTCCTTTCCTAGTCACAGTACCATGATGTCAAAACATCACATGATGTCAAAACAAGGATTCCTATACCTACATATATTCACATATATACTGGGTGTTCAGGTTTAAATGTGATGAGTTTTTGTCTCCTTTTTCAAGAACAATTTGAATATAAATGTGAATAGTCAATGGTATTGAAGAGCATAAAGATTAAAGTAGAAGTTGAGAAAAACTTAGCTGACATAGAGGACTAGAAGCCATCTGAATATTGGAAAAGAGTTAGCTGTGTTGCAATGATTTGCACTGGGTATGACTGCAGCTCAATGCTCTGTGAATACCATAAAGGCTGTAAGACATGACAAGGACAACTACAACAGAAATTAGGAAGCCATGTCTGGCAGGAAGGGACACAGATGGCATTCTGACTGTGTCCACATGCCTGAATTCATCCAACAACTGCACAACAAGGTGACCTGAGAGAGGAAATCCAGGCTTTGATGAGAGAGATGGGTGTCGGAGTTGCCACCATGACGTTGGCCCTAAATGAGGACCTTCACTATCACTTGCACAAGAGGCACAAGGGACACATTTTGACAGCCTAGGCCAGGGAGAACCACTTGATGAAGGTAAAGAAGCTCTTGAACAAGCTGAAGTATCCTGTTGAACTAGCGACAATCTGGTTCTTCTTAGATGTAAAGAACTTCAGCCAGGACCAGTTGCACAACACCCAGAATAACAGGTGGCTTACCTACAGCCCATGTTATGTTCCACATATTAGGAAGTGCCCCAAAACACTGATGGTCTTTGGGAGAGTCTCCAGTGAGGATGACATCATGGCGTGACAAATTTTGAACAGGGCCTTAAGCTCAATTCAGATGGTTATGGTTAGGGTTAGGGTTATGGTTATGTGAAGATGCTTCAGACTGGTCAGTCCCTAGCAGGAGATGGTTGCTGCTGGAAGGCTATTTGTGTGGAAGCAGGATTCAGCTCCTTGCCATACCTCCAGTGCTTGCTTGGAGAATTTCTACGACTCCACCAGCCCCGATTCATGGCCTCCTAATTCCCCCAACTGTAATCCCATAGGTTACTATATGTGGGACATGGTTGACAAAGACACTAACCACTCTGCCTGCAACACCAAGGCCAAGCTGGTGGCCAAGTGCAAGGAGGTGTCCCAAAGATCTCAGGGACGTGGTGAGGAATGCATGCGTCGGGTTCTGGAGCAGTCTTGAGGCCATGGTGAAAGTGAGAGTGGCTACTGAGAGTCAACCATTATCTCCCAGCCACAATCTAGTTGATATTTTTAAAAATACTTTTATTTTTGGATGCAATATTGTGTTTTCCTTCTACATAAACTGTCAAATTTAGCTCTGTATATGCATAAATACATATTTTATATATGCACAAGCATGGAAAGCGGACGTTAAATGATGACAACGACGACGATATATATA
>NC_068981.1:23083399-23086182 GCF_001194135.2 Octopus bimaculoides
GTGGGTTCCCACTCCGGCATCCGAAAGTCGGAGTTTTATCATGGCTAACGAATAAGTGTCACATATTTTTACAAATAAATTCCTCTATTTACATAATATCGAGGTCTCTTTCTTTTGTTGTCCTTCCTATCAATATATATATATATACATATATATATGTGTGTGTGTGTGTGTGTATGTATATATATATATATATATATATATATATATATACACACGATGGGTTGTCCTCAGTTTCCATATATCAAGTCTACTCCCAAGGCTTTAGTCAATCTGGGACAAGTAAAGTACACTTGTGCATGATGCCATTCAGTGGGCTGAAACCAAGACTACATGGATGGAAAACAAGCTTTTTAATAACATAGCCATGCCTGAAATAAGGGAAAATATTAAATCTACCCATGCTCATTCCTACACCACAACTGTCCGTATTTTTCTATTGCTAATCTTCCTCACTATGATGCTTGGGTAACGAAGTGCTGCATTAGAGCTATCAATCTCCAATGCACCTATTTTCTCTTGCTGCTTACAAGGCCACCTCTCTAGTGCTGGGGCCATAATGAAATGTTCTCAAAACAGTCAGTAAAGTGGTTGGTATTGTGAAGGGGCACTCAGCTACTGAAACCATGCCCAAAATAAAACGTATGAGTAAGACACGGTACCCCCAAGACGTTTAGAGGAACAGAAGCTCTGAAGAACTGGCCCTGCATGAAAGCAGATGTCAAATTCTGATTACGATTGATATATATATATATATATATATATATACACACACGCACACACAAAACCAACATACACACAGATTTATTATATAATAGTGTGTGTGTGTTTATAAATAAATGTATGTAATATGTGTTTAAAAATATATGCTTCCATGGGGAACTAATGAAGTTCAGCCTATTTTATGTTGGTGATTCAAATTTCATTGTCTGCCAACCATAACAAATAAATCACGAGTCACAACAAAAATAAGGCAAATATATATATATATATATATATATATAAACACACGAAATTCATGCAGTCATGTCAAACTAATTCTGTCTACTATATGAAAATATTCTGACTGAAACAATGGAGAAGGCTCTACGTAGTCGTTCGGTCTGCTAAAAAACGCAGTCAAATTTCCCTCAGTTTACAATACCGTCTTAATGCAGTCCTATATATATAAAATCTGATGGTATGGTCATGGCTGAAACGGCTCTGATCATAAGGTGATATCAATCAGAGCTGATCCGGACTTAAATAATAAGGTAAATGACAGTACCAACATAAGACTGTATATGCATACGTATACATAAATATTTGCTAAAACTAGCAAGAGTGCATAGTCACACACACACATATATATATATATATATATATATATATATATATATAAACGTATGCTAAAGCCAATAAGAGTGTATATACACATATATGTAAATATATAGTATACAGAAGAGTGTATATACATACATATCTAAAAATAGATACTAACCAGAAAAGAGTGTATATAAAAGAAAGTGTTTAACACACACAAACAAACGTATGTATAAATATACGCTAAACCTAACGCATACATAAGTATACAAAAATATATACTAAAACCAGAAGGAATTGGTAAATATATCTAACAAAAACATTTCCTAATATTTTGGAATATCCAATCTTAAAAGAAAGATTAACTCGAAAGCGGAAACCTTTATCATAAATGAAAAATAAACTGGTTAAACTGTATATTAACCAATATTGGTTTCTTAGGGGTGAAAAAGAAACAAGACTATTCTGTTTAAGCAGAGAAGTTGCACTTGATTCAATCATTACCTCAGTATATTACTGGTATTGATTATCGATCTGGAAAGATTACAATGTCAAAGTAGAACCAGATAATATTAAAAGAAATATTTTTCAGATATTTGTGAAGGTTTTTTTTTTCTTTTCTTTCTTTTCTATCGAACTATAGGAAATGTTTCATTGACGATTAAAATATTTATCTGCAAAAAGACATTTAATTTTAACAATACAGATATGTGTGTATGAATGTATTTATGTATGATGGACAGAAAAAAAGGGCTTACATGATATGACTTCCACATTTGGACTCTCCGGAGTGCCAGCTTTCGAAGTGGAATCCCAACTGAGATGGAATGAAGTGAGAAGGACAACACTAGGCCTGCCATCCACATCAAGATTTCCGTACAACAAGATGTTTTGGTCGGCAGCCATATTATACAATCACACTGACTTACTATGAGGAGAGAGAGAGAGAGTGAGAGACAGTGGTGGATAAATAGCAATATAGTGAGAGGGAGAGAGAAGGTATAATGTATGTAAGAGAGAGAGAAAAAGAAAGAAGCAAATGAAAGAGTGAGAGGAAGAGAACGTAAAAATGAGAGAGAGTGTTGCTGAGAAACGAGTAGCTTGTGATTCTAACCAGTTAAAGTTAAGAGGCTCTCAGCTGAATGCAATGAAATCGCCACCTACACACGTCTTATATAAGAGTAAGAATAAAATTTGTAAATTTGAACACATACGCACGCGCGCACGCACACACACACACACACACACATGCACACACGCACACACGCATACATACATACATACATACATACATATATGTATAGGTGGTGGGGTTCCGAAAGGGGTCTCAGGGAATAGCGTCCCTGCCTTCCTGGGCTAGATTTCCACCGGATAATATTAGGCAATTCTGAGGGTGGACGAGCTTTATACTGTACTCTACCACATTCCTAACAGATTAAACCATAACTATACATATATACATACATATATATATATATATA
>NC_068981.1:23086249-23090497 GCF_001194135.2 Octopus bimaculoides
ACACACACACACACACACACACACACACACACATACATATATCTATAAAATCGTTTTTTAGAAAAGCATGAATCCAGAGAAAAAGCACACTCTTCATCATCATCATCGTTTAACGTCCGCTTTCCATGCTAGCATGGGTTGGACGATTTGACTGAGGACTGGTGAAACCGGATGGCAACACCAGACTCCAATCTGATCTGGCAGAGTTTCTACAGCTGGATGCCCTTCCTAACGCCAACCACTCAGAGAGTGTAGTGGGTGCTTTTACGTGTCACCCGCACGAAGACCAGTCAGGCGGTACTGGCAACAGCCACTCTCAAAATGGTGTGTTTTATGTGCCACCCACACAGGAGTCTATATTAATTACTAGTGCAGGCTGGTTTATTGGGTTACCCTGGGTTTCTTGCCATAAAGGGTACCTTTATGGCACATCTTCAAGCCCTAAAACCTGTTGGACATAAAAGTACCCTTTATGATGAGAAACCCAAGGTAATTCTATAAACTGGCTTTGCAGCTTCAGGATCAGGGCTAGATGGATGCCCAGAAGACGACCAGCATAGAGGAGAAGGGTCTGGAAGCATAAGGATCCTGCAAATGGACAGAGATTTAGAGATGTATTACTCAAAGCTTTCGACGAAATAGAGGGGGATATAGCATCACATGGTGTGGAAAACAGCTGGAGGTTTCTACGAGACAACCTGTTGAGGGCCACTGACCAGATCTGTGGATGGTGCAAAGTCCTCTCTTGACCCAAGGTAACATTGTGGTGTAACAATATAGTTGACAAGGCCATAAGTGAAAAGAAACAGGCATGGAAGGACTGGAAGAATGGTGGTAGCAGGGAATTGTATCAGACTACCAGAACGGAAACTAGGAGACAGGTTTATTTAGCCAGAGGGGAAGCAGATAAGAAAAAATTTGCCAATATTCTGTGTCATGAGGACTAAAGACTTGAAGTGTTTTGTGTTGCGAGACAGTGTGAGAGAGAATTGTGATGTCATAGGAGAGAAATATGTCCACATAGATGACGACTCACTTGCATTTAATGAGGCTGCAAGGCGAGAGAGACTTGGATATGCCACTATGAAAGGTTGCTAAATGAAGAGAATGAATGGGAGAAAGAGAATCTGCAGAATGTTGACCCAACAGAGGGACCAGCTATCTGAATTGACAGTACCTTGGTAGATAAAGCAATTAAGGGTATGAAGACAGGGGAAGCCACCGGTCCATCAGAAATCACCGCAGAGATGCTTAAAATATCTGGTGGTGTCATCTATAATCTAGTCACCTGTATAGTTAACCAGGTGATACATGAAGGTGTCATACCCAATGACTGATGTAGCAGCACCATAGTTAACTGCTACAAAGGTAAAGGTGATGCATTAGATACAAATAATTACTGAGGTATCAAGTTGTTAGATCAGGTAATGAAAGTCACGGAGAGGGTTATAGCCCAACTAATTAGGGAGAAAGTCAGTCTAAATGAGATGCAGTTTGGGTTTGTGCTTGAGAAAAGCACCACTGATGCTATATTTCTGGTAAAATCAGATTGGAGCCTGGTGCAGCCTTCTGGCTCACCACCCCTCAGTCAAACCATCCAACCCATGTCAGCATGGAAAGCGGACGTTAAATGACGACAATGATGATGATATATATATATATCTTGTTTTCTTTTTCAGAACAAAGGGTACTCTTATCACTTCTTTGCCATTCTAATATCCCCTTTAATCAGTCATTCATATCACTATCACTCATGCTTCTCACTCTGTAAAACAGTGGGAAGCAAGCAGAGATGTAAGATTGTGACGTCCCTTTAATCATGCCAGAGACATAGTGACATAGCTTCATCTCTTGTGATTGTGTCACTTTGTACACTTTGCAAAGTATGAAATTGTGAGTGTACTTTAGTCTTGTTGAGTCTCTGGAAGAGGTACCATGAAAAAATACCAACTACTCTCTGTAATGTGATTGGTATTAAGAAGGGTATCCAGTCATAGAAGTCAATTTAAAATATGATATACATGCGAAACGAATTCCTCTAATCTAAGTGTACAGTACCTTCAAGTACAACTGGCTCTACCTGTGACAGCTCATGGAATCCATTCCAGCATTGGTGAATTATTATTCCAGTTAGTATACTTAAATGTTTTGGGAATGGTAACCAGACGACTCAATATTAAAAAATTGTCAAGAAATTAATGCATCAAAGTCCAAACTAATTAAAATTAGAAACAGATAATGTGCAGAGGAGCAGGATAATCTGGTCTTTTGCATACAAGGGTCACAACTTTGGATATACTTTTGTCTTATTAGACCTTCTCAACAAAGCATAATTATGCATGTCTGCTATATTCCTGAAAACAGAAATATTTTTGCATATTATATATGTGGGCACTATGAAAGTTTGTTGTTGTTGTTGCTGTTGTTCTTGTTCTCGTTTTTGTTTAGCTCATAGTTATCCCTAATTAAGCAGGCTTAAAATAAAAAAAGCATTTCAACTGAGTAGCATAAGTTTCTGCAGCAAGTTGACTTTAGTTGTGTCATGACCACCGGTCAATTACCAGGCTAACCATCCATATACATCTAATCATCTGTCAAAGAACTGGTGCCAAAGACATGGCTCCTGTGCAGGTGGCATGTAAAATACACCATTTTGAGCGTGGCCATTGCCAGTACCGCCTGACTGGCATTCGTGCCTGTGGCACTTAAAAGCACCCACTACACTCTCGGAGTGGTTGGCATTAGGAAGGACATCCAGCTGTAGGAACTCTGCCAAATCAGATTGGAGCCTGGTGTAGCCACCTGGTCCACCAGTCCTCAGTCAAATCGTCCAACCCATGCTAGCATGGAAAGCGGACGTTAAACAATGATGATGATTCCAATATGGGATTCTAACAAGTTAATCATCTGCCGGGCTTATTATATTTTCGCTGGTTGCCCGACAACTGATAAAAACAAGCTCTTAATGTGTTTACCAGAGATCTGAATGGCTGACTGTTTGCTGACGTTATCACTCTCCAACAAAATCTTGTTTGGGTGTTTACATTTCCATTCACATCCCAACACAGCGATTTAGGTTCAATTCCTAGGTAATGAGCTAGTGTTTGGAACTCTACCAATATTTCTACTACGGTGGTATATTTAGTCTTCTCAAAGCATGTTCCAATGAAAATCGATCCTTTTGAATCTAAGAGTCTATCAGCTGGGAAAGTGGGTTACTAAGGAACGGTTTAGCACCACTAAATTTAGTGTTAGTGATTTGGTACAGCTTATTTTGAATAAGACCTATTTGGGAATAGGATGGCTTGGTTGCTGAGGAAACGTTTTATTCAATACAACTTACTGGTTTTCACTAGTTTTACCATTTCAGGAATCTTAAAAGGTATACAAATACTCATAATTACCAAAGGAAAAATTAAATAAGGCTGTGTATTTTGATATAGTATGACCTTTATAACTTTTGGCAGGGTATAGAAATGTTATGTAAAGGGGGATAACTCCATATTGTAATTCTATTTCAATATATTTTAATATTTCTTTATTCCGCCGAGATCGACTTTACTTTTTATCCATTTGGGTACTGTGACTACCAGTTGTGTGTGTGTGTGTGTGTGTGTGTGTGTGTGTGTGTGTGTGTGTGTGTGTGTGTGTGTGTGTGTGTGTGCCGTCTGCCCCAAAATCGACCACCGCTACAAACAGATTTTTCAACCACTGTTTACTATATCAGTACAGGCTGGTTTTGTCTTAGCATGCAATTGCTAAAGGATGCTTGTTACTGAGAAAGCGCAAATAGACAAAAATACGTATTTAGCAGAGGTTCCAGCGTTGCTGGACGATTTATCTCTGCTACTGATAAATTTCTGCACTTTTAACACTGTACGCGTATAAGAGATGCTTTCTTGAGACTAATATCCAGTTTATCAGGCTTTAAGCAATATATATGCTAAGAGTATGATACACTGATTGCTCTCACTGTCTGTCTGTCTCTCCCTCTACCCCTCTCTCTTTCTCTTTTTTCTCCCCCTCTCTTTCTCTTTTTTCTCCCTCTCTCTTTCTCTCCCTCTCTCTCTCTCTCTGTATATACACACACACACACATATATGTAGAGAGAGAGAGAGACATAGATAGATAAATAGATAGATACATTACAGTGACTCTCTTTTTACCTATACACACACACACACACACACACACATACGCACACACACACACACACACACACACACACACACACACACACACACACAC
>NC_068981.1:23091512-23092150 GCF_001194135.2 Octopus bimaculoides
GAGAGAGAGAGAGAGAGAGAGAGAGAGAGAGAGAGAGAGAGAGAGAGAGAGAGAGAGAGCTGCACATTAATATTTTCAATGATTGCAAAGGACTGTAATTGCTATAATCTATTTTCATAGAATTCACCACTCTTATTAAACAGATATTCTTCTTACCACTAATCACTAAAAGTAGGTCAGGTTTTTAAAGGAATTTTCATTTCTTTTTTTTTTTAATAATTTAAAATTTTCATTTTTATTTTTACAACACAAATCATGTAAAACAGCATTAGAAGTACATCTTCCCAGGGATGTGATTAGCATTCCCTACCTTCCTACTCACTCATCCTATTTCTATAAAGCATGAGTGTCTATGACAAATAATCATATTAATTAGCTTAATTAGGGTAAATAATATGATACTCTTCATGCATGTTTCACTGCATTTGTGACTAATCATGGGTAAAATTTAACACTGTTATCCACTTCAGGTTGTGAAACTAATGTTAAGTAGTTTAGGACTTATGAGACATCTCTATCGTATATGTGTATGTATGGGTGCATATGTGTATGTGTGTGTGTATATATGTATATGTATATATGTATATATATGTATATACATACATACATACATATATATATATATATATATATATATA
>NC_068981.1:23092882-23097855 GCF_001194135.2 Octopus bimaculoides
ATATATATATATATATATATATATATATATATATATATACATACGAGGTCTGATCAATAAGTATCCGGACTGGTGCCATAGTAACAAATCTAAAGCATGCAGAGTAAAGCTGCTTAGCACAGATTGACCTTCAACTCTGCTGTACTTGCACACTAAGTTTTAACGTACTAGCTCACTTCTGCTGTTTACAGCAGTGGTTGGAAGGAAGGTGTGTAGCGTGTGATTATCGCATTGACCATGACACAGAAAGTTGTCATGGCAATACTTGCACAAAGTTGCAGAAAGTTCAGACATTTCCAAAATGGCTGAAAAAATGTCGATATTGATGAACATCCTGTGAGACCCGCAACCAGCAGAACTGAGAAAGACATTGCTAATGTGTGTGCAGCTGTGAGGGGAAATCGTCGAATCCCCATCTGTGAGTTATCAGAGGACATGCAGATTAGTTACAGTTCAGTTCTGTTCATTATCACTGAAGATTTGGGTATGAGCCGCATGTCTACCAAGTTTATGCCAAAACTGCTTTCAGCTGACCAAAAAGACACTCAGGTTTCAGTTGCACAAGATCTCCTTGATTGTGTCGAGTATGATTAAAACTTTTTAAAAACTTTGCATACGCTTCTGAGCAGGTATCACCAAGCTTTTGGCAAAACTTGATGCAGATTCTCTGCTCAAATTTCTCTGTCATGGTCAATGTGACAATCACGCACTACAAACCTTCCTTCCAAGCACTGCTGTAAAGAGTGGAAGTGAGCTAGAATGTTAAAACTTAGTGCACATACACAGCAGAGTTGAAGGTCAATTTGTGCCAAGTGGCTTTACTTTGAGTGCTTTAGTTTCGTTATTATGACAACAGTCCGGATACTTATTGATCAGACCACATATAACTGTATATGTATACACATGTATGTGTGTGTATGTGTGCACGTGTGTGCGCGTGTGTGCATGTGTGTGTGTGTGTGTGTGATTGTGTGTATGTATGTTTTTGTCTCCTTGTGATAATTGTAAATGAGTCTCACTCTCATACAAGCAGTGTCATTTATTTCCCATATTCTGTGAAATCATGTCCAGCCATGGGAAAATACTACCTTCCTTGGAAACAAGTGTGGGTTAGTGACAAATAGGCATCTAACCATTGAAAATCTGCCTCAGCAATTCCATACAACCCATGTAGGCATGGAAGAAAAGGATGTTCAAACGACGATGATGATGATGATGATATATATATATATATATATATATATATATATATATATATATATATATATATATATATATATGCAATGCACAAAAAGTTCAAAATTCAAACAAATGAAATAACTTTAATCAATTCAATGCCCATTTGTGTGTGAAATAAAATTACAAATATATTCTTTCTTTATTATTAATGCAAGATTAAAAAGAAAAGAGTAGGAAGGAGTCTCCTGAAGGACCCTTCCATGGTTTTTGTTCCTCACAGAAGGACCATTTCATGGTTTGTTCCTCAGAGAAGACTTACTCAGCTTCCTTCCCCAATCAATGGCACAGATCAACTTTAAAAGGTATACATAAATCAGGTTTGCACAGTAGTGGATAGCCTAATTTGCATTGCTGTTCCACATATCAATAGCTTAGAAAGAATATGCTTACATTCTTATATAATCCCCAGTGAGATGTTGCAAAGATTAAATATATTTCATTTTAAATTTAAAAGCTTTGTTGTGCATAAAATATACACTATTTAATTAATGACTAGCCAGCAAGGACACAATATAAGCTATACTAGGTTATCTATTGATATTCTTCTAATTATTAATAATTGCATATTATAACAGTCAATCTATGCTATTGATTGAGGAAGGAAGCTGAGTGTCTTCTCTGATGATTGGTCAATAAATAATGATATGGTCAATTAGAAGATTCACACTCCTTTTCTTTTCTAAGCACATCAGTAACACAGAAGGAATGTGCTAATATTCTCATTTAATCCACTGTGAGTCACACCCTGTCCCCATCAACTTCCCAGCTATTCCCACCTGGATATAAGCAAAAGATACTTCCACTTACTCTGGTTCGGTCTCAATCCTTGCTTCTCAAATACATCGGCTTGCCTCCAATATTAAGCTGGAATTACTCTAACTCTGAACAACTCAATGATCATATGTTTTCTTGCATTGAGAACATCTATCTTAGATCATCCCACGCAAGTAATTTTCTATACTTGGGTCTTACATTCACTTCATACATCAGTGCAGAAACTATATCATTTACAGCTACCAACACTTCAACTAGATTTGTTCCTGACCAACATATTCATACTCTAAACACCTTTGATTCTTTTCTCACTTCCAAACTGAACATCAACCAGACCATAATTGTTTCTGCATCGATTGCATTGTCATGACTATTCATCACACATTGACATGTGACACAATGATCCCCTCCACCTCTCAGAAACTATGGCATTTCAAGTCATCTGACTTGCAGAGTTCCATCAGTTTTATGCTATCCTTGGTAGTTTATGTGCTTCACTCCAATGCATCAGAAAGCTTGGCACTGAATAAAACACATTTCTTAATCATATTCCTCCACATCTCACACACACCAAGAATTCAAATCCCAAGTACCCCATGTGATTCACTCATAGCTACACTGCCGTAGCTGAAGCAAAAAGCACAACCTACAACACATTATGAAAATCTTCCATTACAACAAACCAGACAGCTATTAACCAGCACCATAATTTCTGCAAGACCATTATCTGCATCACAAACGATGTCTCTCTCTCTCTCTTTTCCTATACTGCAGTCAACTCTTTTGGTCCTTTGCCAATAAGATTTCTCCAATTTGGTAGAATTTTACTTTCCTTTATTTCTCAAACATAACAGTTCTATGAGCAATAACTTCTCAGAGAAAGCTTTCACATTTCCTTCTTGCTTTTCATCCAGTTCCACAGTTCATGAATTAGATAAATCTCTTTCAAAGCTATTCCTTTCCACTCCAGCAGATTCATCACCAAACACAAATAGATGCCAAATAAGAAAGTGCCTCTAGTTGCTTCAAAAATAAAGCTGCCAATCCTATGTCTCTTCCATTAACTTTAAACAATATGTCCTATCATCACCAGCCCTATTGTCAACCACCCATTCATCAACTCATTCATTACAAGGATACATCCTGACCATTGGATACATGGCACAGTTTGTCCAATATCTAAGAAAGGCAACCCCTTTGATGTTGCCAAAAGCTGACCTACAGCAGTCATTTTTCAAAAACCTCAAACTTATAGAACCCTTCTAAAACACCTTGAATTTTCTTCCCACCTTAATGACCACAAGCATGGCTTTCATAATGCCAGATCTGCTGGAGACTTACTCTCCATCAACAGGTTCTCACTCTTGAGAAATTTGGAGAAAGTAGTATTGTTGATCTCAACATTAGTAGTGTTTGATGGTAAATATCCTGTCAAAACTGTTTGCCTATGGGTTCCTTCCATCTCTCATCTCTTGTATCAGTAGTTTCCTGCCAGATCATATTGCCAGGGAATAACACAGACACACATCCTGCTAATATTGGTGTGTTCCAGATTTCTATTTTTCTCTCTGCACTTTTCTTCCGATTCATCAATGGCCTACTTATTTCAACTCCATTAATTCCCATTCCAGTGAACATAAATCTGCCTTTCATCCCTCTCTAACTAACCACACCCAAGTATTATCCATATGCAACTTAAATACTCTACACCAAATCTCTTCTGACTACATGAACAAAGATCCTGAAAATGTTCTCCAATGGGGGCCAGTCTTGTCTCTTTCAATATATACAGAACACTACTCAAATACTCAAAAACCTTGGAATATCTTCAAATGCTCAGTCTCATTTTAACTAGGGATTTCTCTTAGCATGCACCCACAACTACTAGTCCTCGACAAAGCCAAATTGTGACTCACGATATAGTACTGCTTACACACTTGAGGTGCTGGTGTTGCTACTTTACATAGACATCTTAGAGTGCATCCAAATACCATGCAACATGAAACACATCTTGTATATTGTGATGAACAGACAGTCCTAGGATTACTGAAAGAGAATTTTACCAAACTGAACAATTTAATAATAATTATTGGATATTGGCTTTTGCATGCTTATAGAACCATCACCATTACTCAGCGGAAGAAACCAGAAATTCATACCACATGTTTGATTCTTACTATACTTCTAACATTGTTTTATATAGCCACATCTAAATTCTCTAATATAGCTTTCATAAACCAGACTTTCAATATCAAATACTTTACAATCAATAGACTGGTGCTGATCTGCAGACATGTTGTCTCTTCTGCTACAGTGGTCTTAGTACTTCAGAGCTGATTGGTCTCTTACCACCTTCACTCAAGCACTTCTGATTCATTCATCTCTTTTCTATGTATTGTCCAGGTCCTGCATTAACTATTTTTCTCAGGTCTTTCTTCTTTCTCAAAACATTGATCTTCTGGAATTCCTTCTTTGCATATATTTTTTCTACAACTGTGGTCTTGTAAGTGTTGTAGTAAAATGTTAATGGTGTCAGTCTCACAAATCTCAAAGGGTCTGCATAGGCCATGGATAATCCCTTTTCTGTAGTTCAAACTAATAGAAAGAAAATCAAACATTTTGTAATTCTTTCTTGTATTGTTATTTTTTCCACAATCCTTGTGGCACCTGTGTTGGTGGCATGTAAAAAGCACCATCCAAACGTGACCGATGCCAGTGCCCCCATGACTGGCTCTCGTGCCAGTGACATGTAAAAAGGACCATCCAAACATGACCGATGCCAGTGCCCCCATGACTAGCACCCATGCTGGTGGCACATAAAAAGCACTATCCAAACATGATCAATGATCAATGATCAATGATCAATGATCTTCTCATGTAAAAAGCACCACCCAAACGTGACCGATGCCAGTGCCCCCGTGACTGGCTCCCGTACCGGTGGCATGTAAAAAGCACTATCC
>NC_068981.1:23097865-23107082 GCF_001194135.2 Octopus bimaculoides
GGCATGTAAAAAGCACCACCCAAACGTGACCGATGCCAGTGCCCCCGTGACTGGCTCCCGTACCGGTGGCATGTAAAAAGCACTATCCGAACATGATTGATGCCAGGCCCACCTGACTGACTCCCATACTGGTGGCACATAAGAAGCATCATCTGAATGTGGCTGATGTCAGTACCCCCTGACTGGCTCCTGTGCTGGTGGCATATTAAAAGCACCCACTACACTCTCGGAGTGGTTGGTGTTAGGAAGGACATCGAGCTGTAGAAACATTGCCAGATCAGATTGGAGCCTGGTGCAACCAATGGCTTTCCAGACCTCAGTCAAACTGTCCAACTCATACCAGCATGGAAAATGGATGTTAAATGACAACGATGATGATGATCCCACCATAAATGATAAAATAAAATACCAGTTTAACACTGAGGTCAATGGTACTGACTAGCACCTCCCTTCAAAACTGCTGACCTTGTGTCTGAATCTGAAATTTTTTTTCTCATTCTAGCACCAAGTTCTGAAATTTTGTTGGAATAGGTTTGTCCATTAAAATTGTTTTTGTCTGGTATTCTATTCTATCAACCCCCAAAAGAATGAAAGACAAAATTGACCTTAGCAAGATTTGAACACTGAATGTAAGAAGCCTTAACCCTTTAGCATTCATATTATTCTGTGAAATGTAAAGCTTATGTATTCACACCATTTTAAATTAATCATACATTGCTTCATGGCTTTGAGATTTCAATGATGTGATTGTTTATTTTCAAAATGACACTGTAAGGTAGCCATGAAAGACAATATCTGACCAGTTTGAAGATAAAACAGGTAGAATATTTTGGCCGGATATGGCTGGTTTAAACACTAAAGGGTTAAGAAATATTAGCAATAAAATAAATTAGCAGTCAAGAAATGGGGGCAGTTTTAGTCAACTAACCCCCATCCACCAGAAATTATTGTCACTTCCATCTGAGACAGTACTACTAGCACTACCATGGTCATTATCAGTGCTGGTTTCAGCATTTGTGGCAACATCAACAGCAGTAGAAAGGCAATAGAAAAGAAGCAGCAGCAGCAGCAGCAATATCATCATTCAAGAATCATCATCATCATCATCATCGTTTAACGTTTGCTTTCCATGCTAGCATGGGTTGCACGATTTGACTGAGGACTGGTGCAACCGGATGGCTACACCAGGCTCCAATCTGATCTGGCAGAGTTTCTACAGCTGGATGCCCTTCCTAATGCCAACCACTCCGAGAGTGTAGTGTGTGCTTATACGTGCCACCGGTTGAAAGCCAGTCGGGCGGTACTGGCAACGGCCATGCTAGAAATGGTGTATTTTACGTGCCACCTGCACAGGAGCCAGTCCAGCGGCACTGGCAATGATCTCGCTCGAATGTCTTTACACATGCCACTGGCACAAGTGCCAAGAAGGCAACGTTGGTAACGATCATGCTGGTGCTATTTACGTTCCACCGGCATGGAAGCCAGACAACTGCTCTGGCAACGATCACGCTTGGACGGTGCTCTTAATGCTCCACTGGTACAGGTGCCATCACAATGTTGCTGGAAACTGATTTGATCTTGATTTATCAAAGTTTCTGAAAATGAAGTGAAATAGCAGGATACATCACTAAGGACCATGTTGCACTACCAATGGAGTTTGTGGAAGGAAAACGCAGAAGATCAGAAGACATATATTTGCTTCCCAAGAAACGAATATAAGTTTTCAATTTGCTCACAAAGGTAGATTTCTAAGAGTTCCTTTCCAGCGTGTGGCTGGAGGTCTGTTATATTGAACAGGACCAGATTGTGGAACAGTAAACCTGGTACTGAAAACAAAGGAGGAGTCAACATATTGGGCTGGTGCATAATTATTGCGGCTTTTATTCAACAAATTTTATTCAACAAAAACAATAACAACATGTAACAAAAACATCTTTAAATGATTATTCCGGAGCATATTCACCATCTACTTCAATTACTGCCTCCTATTTGCTTAGCAGATGGTCAGACCATCATTTAAAGACGTTATTGTTAAATATTGTTATTGTTTTTGTTGAATAACATTTGTTGGAAAAAAGCCGCAATAATTATGCACCAACCTAATATATTGTTCATGTAATATAGATTGACTCATAGACTGGTCCATGGTATAAGTGGCAAAGAAACATGTGACAGTCATGGGGAGAGAATGAAGAAATATGAATGATCATAATGTTTCCAAAGTAGTACATGGAAGTTGTGAAGTCATGAGAAATTCAGACAAAGAAGTATTGGTTGGGAGTTGGTAAGGACCTCCAAATATTTTTTTATAATTCTTAAGTATAATAAATCTATTCTTGAGATATATCCCATCAAAGGTTCAGTGAAAATTATTTGGTTGGACTAGTGGTACAGAGCAGAAAATCAAAGTGCTACATGTGAGGCACCAAAACCCACCTAAGGGCTTTCTGCCCATGAAAAGAAGAAAACAAAAAATCAGGATAACAGACATCTGCAAAAGCAACAATAGCCTAATCCTTCAGGGTAAACCACAGGTGCACAAGACAAGGCTGTTGCTGGTGGATACTAAAGACTAAAACACCACCAATTCCTACTTCACGGATAACTAAAAAACAAAAAAAGGGAAGTCGCTTCATCAACAGCACCAGTAGCTATAGATGGTGACCCAAGGCTTGGAAACATATCTCCCTCCAGCACAGAGCTAGTAAGAGGTCTAAGTTAACATTCCTAATTCGTCTTGGAAAAATGGGGAGGAAAAGAAACCTGAGGATAAGTGAAAACCAGGTAGGATGGTTACTGTATTGTTAAAAAAAAATAGCTATATAATGATGTAATGATCTTTGGGGGTCTCTGATGGGAGACAGGTGGCTCTAGATGTGAATAACAGTATATGTCACACCCTAAGGCTGGTGGCCATCTATGCCCCACTGAGAGGAGGTTGGTTAGATTTCTTCAAGTATCAGGAGACTTTTTTAATGATCTCCTTAAAGGAGGAATGGCAGTACCTATGACCTTTTTTAGGGCCTCTGAAACCAGTGTGAGAAAAGCAAAAAGTTGCTCGAGGAAAGCTAAAGATTGCTTGAAACAATGGACTCTGCTAAAGATGCCAAAGATATACAAGAACCAGTGGGTGGCATTTTTCCAGGAGAGGGACTAAGTCTTCTACCCAAGAACAGAAACAGTTGATCTGATAGGCTTCCACAGTTTCTGTCTATCAAGTTTCACTCACGAGGCTTTGATGGTTGATCTGAAACTGTGGTAGAAGACACTTGCCCAAAGTACTACTTTGTAAGATGGGATTGAACTCAAAACAACACTGTTGCAAAGCAAACGTCATTGCCACTCAGCCAGACCTGCACCCTAAATCTTAGTCTAAGAAAAGAGGAATTAAATAGCTAAAATATTTTATATGGAAATTATTAAACCATATTCATGTGTATTTTCTTGTATTTATTTATTTTACTTTATCCTTATTAAGTACTGATTTTATCATTTGAATTCACTTTCTGTCCTTTAATAAATTTCTGATCACATGAAAAGAGTACTACTGACCCTGAAAAGAGGAATAATAAAAAAAAAAGTAAAGATTATATTGTCAAATTTTTTATTACTGTAATGCACACATGTGACATGCATTGTATAAGAATATTTGATTTATATAAATCAAGTAACAACTATTTAATATGGTATTGAATCTAGTGCAGTATATTTTATAACACTGAATTTTTTATTCAACCAATATATATAATAAATGAAAATGCCAAAAATACAATAGACTTTTAACATAGTTTGCACCAATTAGTTGGGGTTTTTTTGTGTTTTTTTTGCAAGTGTTTAACTGTGGTGATATTTTATTTATTTTACTTTTGACAATTCCAGAATATTCTGCTCAATTCAAAGATATATGTCTTGAATAAATGAGTGAGATAGTTTGATAATGTTCAATAGAATTTGTCAGTCTGACCTTATCCACCCACAGTCAAAATGAAAACCTCTACATGGTCAATCAATTTGCCAGAAATAGCAATCAAATTTCTCAGAAATAAGCATCCTGACGTCTTAAAAGTGAAAGGGCACATTACATAATGTAGTCATAGATAAATAAGAGATTGTCATGACTGGAATGTTTTCTTATCATAGATCTGAATGATCAGCCCCGAATTAGGGTTATACAACAATAATAACAACAGCAATAATCATTTAGGTCTTATAAGTACATTTTGTTTTTTTGTATTAGTAGGGGTAGTAGAATGGCATCTAAATGCTAACCACACCAACTGAGGCTGGGTAGATTAGCATTTAGAATGGAAGGGTGCAAAAGTCACTGAAATCTACTCAGATATTTTCAGGTGCATCAACAGAGAATGAATGTATTATCTTTATGCACTTCAGTGCATGGACTTTGGAAAATCAGAATAGGCCATCCAGATTATACTTAGAATGTTTGTTAGTACAGCTGACCGAGTTAGTATAAGTAGTGTACTTATTTTATGTGTTTGATGATATGTATGCTCAATGTAGATAAGAATTTTTGAAAAGGAGGCAGTTACTTAAAGCTGAACATGCCATTTAAAGCATGGAGAGTCTATAGGAATTGGATTACTGTGTTAGTTGAATGGTAATTGACAGGCATGATTATAACTAATGGATGATGAGTAGGCCTGAAAAGGAAAATTAGAGCAGAATCTATTAAGAAACTGAAGTGCTGGCAGGCAGCTACACCTGGGGACAATTACAACCCCTTGCCAAAGATTGAGACATATGGTGATCTCTTACTGATGTCATATGCTCTACAAGGAGTTATAGGATTAAGAAGAATCAGTGAAAAACATTACATGAGGTGAGGTACTAGCTTATTTAGAAGGAGCTGATAGAAAGGATCTTATAGTCCAAGTGGTGGTGGTCAGAATGGCACTTGATCATGTCTTCAATGCTAAACACAAAGCTGTACTGTCCAAGCTAAAGTAAAAATATACAAAAGGTGTTCAGTGAGTCAGAGTGACACAATCATATAATGACAACTGAGCCATGATATGCCTGTGTCATTAAGGTATCATGATATACCTGTGTCACCATGATATGGTGTTTAGCAGATCATAGAGGTATGTGATATCTGACTGCAAGTAGATTTGTGCAGTTTTATCAGCAATTTTTTGGTAAGTTGTTTGAGAAGGGTGATGAACTACAAGGAGTAGGCTTTGATGTCTATTTCAACAGCCTTCCACAAATCATGGTAAAAATGATGAAGTGGGAAAATCTGATTTCAGTTTCTAAAGTAGCAGTAACTATTTCTGGTTGTGCATGAGACAAGTCACCAAGATTGGCTGGTTCATTTTCTCTACAAATTCAGTTCAGCATATGAGATTTGTTGGTCCAGTGAACAGGGTTGTCTCTATTGTACAGTGGCAGCTGTTTGGTAATAGTGGTAAATAGCCACCATCCTTAACTGTTTTGTATCTCATATTCAGTCAAATAGTGCCTCTTTCATTGTTTTTGTATGTTCTAGCTCTTGAGTTCAATTCCTGTGGTGACAAAAGCAACTAGCATCCTGGGGCAGAATTATCTCATTTGAGTTATAGGAACCAAAGACAGTCACTGATTATGTAACCCTGTGATTTGGGTAACATGAGAATCTTACTATAATGGGCATTATGTCCATCTGTCTGTCTGTTCCCTCTTCACAGTCAAACAGCTGGATCAATGGTCAAAAAGTTTTTGGGGTTATGAAGGAGGTAATCAGGAAGTTTGTTAGCAAAAGAAAAAGAAAAAAAAATGCAAAAAAGTATGATTATTTAGTGGATATTGAGTTTTGTATTGATAAATCACCTTTGATTTCTTTTTGTTAAAATTCCAGTGATGAGGATTAACTCCCTATAGTTTGTGAATTTAGAGGGTTTAGATTTGCCATACTGTCCCTTTATTTCCCATCATAGATGGGCAGATTTGCTTTCTTACTATAATGAGCATTATGTCCATCTGCCCATCTCTTTGTCTGTTTCCTCTTCACAGCCAAATGGCTGGACCAATGGTTATGATATTTTTCGGGATTACAAAGACAGTCGTCTGGAAGGTTTTTAGCATTAAAAAATCAGAGAGTATGATTATTTCATGGATATCGATTTTTGAATTGATAAACCACCTTTGCATTTTTATTAAAAATTTACTGACCACGAGTAACTCTGGATTTTCATCGTATAGTTCGTGGCCTCATCATAAATATAAAGGGGGTCACGAAGATGGTTAATAGTGAAAATAAAATGGAAATGTGTGTGTCAGTATACAGTGTGTGTGATTATTTAGTGGTTATTGAAGTGTGTCAGTCTCGAGCAGGATTCGAAATGGCTAATTGAAGTGGCTGTTGTTTACATCTCAGTTTTGTCAATCAAAATAACCCATGGTACCAGAACATCCAAACATTATTCACACAGAGCAGTGAGAGGTAAGTCTTAGTTTGATTTTTTGCAACCCTAAAGATTCCACTCGCGCATTCACAGCAAACAAGGCACAGGGCCAGACTTTAGATCATGTAAGTGTATTTTTATCCACTTTGATGTTTAAACACGGCCAGTTATATGTCACTATGAGTAGAGTAATGGACTCCAGTAATTTGAAAATTAGTGTTGACCAAACAGAAAATATCATCTACAAAGAAGTTTTGTAATCATATTGATATTATTGAAAGGAATATGATTTATAATTTGAATAAGGAAATTTGTGAATTTTGAATGTATAAGAGTATAAACAAGCTTAAAATAACATAAACAACTAAAATAAAAGTATATCTAAATAACATTTTTTTCTTAATACTTTTTATGTAATGGTCGAAGGAAGCTCTGGCCTTTATTAGGAGTGGTCCACATAACCATTCATGATACAGAGGCTGGGAGTCTATTTTAGTTTGGGAGTGAATCGTCATCACATGTCACTTAGTGGCAATTGAATGCTGTATCACCAACAATAATGTGATTTCTCTAAGACATCACCCAGTAATCTATCAAGTCCATTTACAAATTTCTCAATACATACTGCTGTTATGACTTCCCTCCCTCATTTTATGCCTCCATTGTAAATGAGTAGATTTACTAGTTCAGAGAATTTTCATATCTAATTTTACTCTTCAAAATTACAACAAATTATTGAACATCAAAATCAGTCATCATTATTGTTATCATCACCCCAGTAATAATCTAGATCAGACCAAACACTGTGGATGCAGACATGGTGGTGTTGTTGAGATGTTCACTTCACAATCACCTTATGATACACTGTGTGTCTTCTACTAAACCTTTGAGCAACCCAAACCATGTGACAGAAATTTGGTAGACAGAAACTTTTGTGGAATTCCATCAGATAGCTATCACTGCATCATTCTGTAGTAGCAAGTTTGACATCTTTGCTGTGTTGTATGACCCAGCCCAGTGGCATGGCTCATTATATTTAGTAAGACTGGTAATGAGGTATTCAACTGAAGACCTGAACAAGGTAGTTGAAAAAGGCAACTGAAATGGTACTCCCCGATATCATTTTAATGATTTACTGCACAATCACACAAGCTAAATATAGTCTCAAACCCAGAATCACACAAGCTAAATATAGTCTCAAATTACACAAGCTAAATATAGTCTCAAAGCCAGTGTGATCATACTGAGCAAATGTAATAACACAAAGTAAATATTGTTTTCAAATTTTGGTGCAAGGCCAGCAACTTCAGGAGACAAACTAAATTGATTACATCAATCCCAGTGCATAACTGGTACTTATTTTATTGACCCCGAAAGGATGAAAGGCAAAGTCAACCTTGGCAGAATTTGAACTCAGAATGTAAAGACAGACGAAATACCACTAAGCATTTTGCTTGTTGTGCTAATGATTCTGCTACCTTACTGCCTTAAGAATAAAGTAAATATTGACAGGAACCAAACAGGACAATATGGATTAACTACAGAAACTATAGACACTGACTTAAGGTAGTTAGACATACTAAACATAGTCACCTTGCAGAGCGTTTATCTATTCAAAACAACATCTAGGTCACAAGAGTCATTTTCTTTCAAAAATTTGCAAAAATTATTTCTAAGCAATTAAAGCCAAAACAATGAAGTAAGCAAGAAGTATGTAAACAATACAGGAAATATATCTTCCTTTAGAAACAAAATTCTTGTGTTCGTGCCAAAAATGTTATTCTTTCTTCCTTTTCAAATATTCTTAAATGATTTAAAACAATTTAAAAGAACAATAACTTGATTAAAAATAGCAAGACCACCTGCCTTACTGTACATATGTATGTATGTATGTATGTATGTATGTATGTATGTATTGTATGCATGTATGTATATACGCATGTATGCATGTATGTATGTATGAATGTATGCATGTATGCATGTATGTATGAATGTGTGTATGTATGTATGCATGTATGTATGTATGTATGTATGTATGAATGTATGTATGCACCCATACATATGTATGTATGTACATACATATGTATGGGTGCATGTGTGCATTTGTATGTATGTGTGCATGTGTGTGTTAAAGTTTCTCATTCTGCTGGGGAAAAGTTTGGGCAACTGATATGCTGATGATATTTATTGTGGCAGAAGCACTTGTCTACAGGTGTCCTGTTGTCGAAAGTCAATGAGACTGTTCTTTTCCTTAAATGGCATATCAGTTTTGGAGAATTTTTGATTATTGAGAGTATATCTCTTTCTCATTTGGAGTTGGTCCCAGCTGCTAATAAGTGATTGCTGTAACTTCACTGGAGATAATTTCAATGATTGAAGCATGTATCCAATGACAACAATATTTAAACAAAATTGCTCACAGAAAACTTCCAAGTACATCGTTGTCATCACCATTGTTGCCATTGGCGTCATCCTCATTATCTTTTAATGTCTATTTTCCATGGTGGCATGGATTGGATGGTTTCACAGGAACTGACAATGCCCTTCCGATAAAGCACCTCCTGTGCTAGTGCCACATAAAAAGCACCCAATACACTCTGTAAAGTGGTTGGCATTAGGAAGGGCATCCAGCCATAGAAACCATGCCAAGACAGACAATTGGAGCCTGGTGCAGCTCTGCAGCTGGCCAGTTCCTGTCAAACCATCCAACCTGTGCCAGAATGGAGAATAGATGTTAAATGGTGATGATGGTAATGATAATCTCTTTACTCTTTACTCTTTTACTCGTTTCAGTCATTTGACTGCGGCCATGCTGG
>NC_068981.1:23107173-23109636 GCF_001194135.2 Octopus bimaculoides
ACTTATTCTATCGGTCTCTTTTGCCGAACCGCTAAGTGACAGGGACATAAACACACCAGCATCGGTTGTCAAGCAATGCTAGGGGGACAAATACAGACACACAAACACACACACAGACATATATATACACATATATACGATGGGCTTCTTTCACTTTCCGTCTACCAAATCCACTCACAAGGCTTTGGTCGGCCCGAGGCTATAGTAGATGACACTTGCCCAAGATGCCATGCAGTGAAACTGAACCCGGAACTATGTGGTTGGTAAGCAAGCTACTTACCACACAGCCATTCCTGTATCATAATAACAACGTATGTGTGTGTGTATGCATGTGTGCATGCGGGCAGGAGTGGGGCAGTACTCTTGTCTTGGCATCATGTCATTGCAAATAAGCATCACCACCATACAAGAAATGTTTGTTTCCAGTTTTCCATGGAAAATATGTCTGGCCAGGGGAAATATTACCTTGCTGAGAAGACAGGTGAAGACTGATGACAGAAAGAGTATGTAACTGTAGAAAATCTGCCTCAACAAATTTTGTGTGGTCCATGCAAACTTAGAAAAGTGGACATCAAATGACGATGATGACGATGATGATGAAATTGCTCATTTGAAGGTAGATGCTTTTGGTTTTCACAAGAAACTTGTCATTTCTTACTAAGTTCTTCCACAAACACTTCAACAGATCTTTCATGTTTAGGCAATCATCAAAGCTTAGTTATTCTGTTATTTGAATTCTACATTCTCTGTGGTTTAGACTTAAGGCTCTTCTTACTGCCTTCTGACTTTACCTGATTTTATTTCCTATCTCTTCATCACCAATATGTGCAGTGTTTACTAAATCAATCAGCCTGTTCAACCGCCAAGTTCAGCAAAGTATTGCTGGCTTTTATAACAAGTGCAGTTGGCTTTTACAGGTGTGGCTGATGTCTACAGCATGTGAAGCTGGCTTTTACTGCAAGAGCAAATGATTAACAGGGGCCAATAGTTAAATGCAGACCAAAAAAGAAGGGAAACATGTAACAATCATGTTGCAGCATATTTATTGTCATGTCACCTTGCCCAATGGTCACATGAGCCATGCTTTTTAATGAGGTTGGCAATTTGATGGAGGAGGTGAACTCAGTAGTTAAATATAGCAATTGAGGCAAGTACACAAAGAGATTATTACAATGACCATTTGACCATTGGACACCTTTAGTAGAATTCAACATAGCTACAAGCAGTCAGACTGAGTCTCTGGTTAGAAGATAACTTATGAGTTGTGATTCCTTTCTACCTCTTCTTCAGCAGTGTTAGAGATGCTGCGACAGGAATAGGTAAGGAATACTGCTCTCCCACCCTTGACTAAGCTGTAAAATGTAATTAAAAGCAGATATATGAGCACCTTGGGCAACCTGGGCTGACCAATGCCTTGCGAATACATTTGATAGAAGCTGTGTTGAAACCCATCATATATGTGTGTGTGTGTGTGTGTGTGTGTGTGTGTGTGTGTGTGTTTGTTTGTCTCTTCCACCACTTAGCAGCCAATGTTTGTTTGTTTTCATTCTTGTAACTTATCAGTGAAAGAGGCCAATAGAATTAGTACATGACTTTAAAAATAAGTCCTGGGGTGGATTTGTTTAACTAAGCATTTCAAGGTGGTGCCCTAGCTTGGCCACAGTCCAATAGACGAAATAAGCACAAGATCAAAGATAATAAGACTGCTAACAAAATAAGAGAAAAAATAACAAAAACAAATAAAAGGAAAACTAGATTAAATAATGACTGCTAAGTGTGGACCAATGTAGTGTAGGGAGTTAAAAACAATATTCAATCAAATTGTAATTACACTTGTAACAAGAAAGAAAAATCGTTAGCATTAATGGCGATTCCTGTTAAGTGGGATAAGGGAGGGAACACCAAATTATAAATTGATGAAAACTTAAGAGATGCACAGCTGGGAGTGAGTCTGTTATTTGCAAGGTACAGAACAAATTAGGAAATTGATTGGTTGAGAAATAACAATATTTAATTTACTCAGAATATCAGGATAGAAGACAAAAATAGACAAAAATATTTATTCTTTACTTGGATATTGTGGACACAGTAAAGTTGATTTAGCACTGGGCTAAATATCTTACAGTACAGTAGTACCTTGGAATTTTGAACAACTCTGATTGCGAATAAATCATGCTTTATATATATATATGTTGGAGAAGCAACTCAATGCTAATCCCTGTATATTTATGATGATAAATGGTTTTACCGATAAAGGTTTTTTCATACTGAACTACTTGGCAAAATTGTTAATTATTAATTCTATTATTAATTGACGATTCCCTGCCCTTATTCTTGTATATATATATATATATATATATATATATAATTATTACAAATTAAAAGGGTAAAGGATTATCAATTTATTAATTAATAAATCAATTAATAATTAATAATTTTTACCAAGCCCGTCGGTATGAAAGC
>NC_068981.1:23109859-23115811 GCF_001194135.2 Octopus bimaculoides
AAAAAATGTTTGAGCCAGGTCGTTGCCAGTGCCACTGGACTGGCTCCTGTGCAGGTGGCACGTAAAAAACACCATTTTAAGCATGGCCGTTGCCAGTACCGCCTGACTGGCCCTTGTGCCAGTGGCACGTCAAAGCACCCACTACACTCTCGGAGTGGTTGGCATTAGAAAGGGCATCCAGCTATAGAAACTCTGCTAGATCACATTGGAGCCTGGTGTAGCCTTCAGGTTCCACCAGTCCTCAGTCAAATCGTGCAACCCATGCTAGCATGGAAGGCAGACGTTAAACGATGATGATGATGATGATGATGATGATGATAAAGCACAATTTATTCATGAGCAGAGGCGTTCGTAAACCAGGTACAACTGTATTAAATGAATATGAGAAAGACTGGAGATAAAGTATGATTTATTTGTGATCAGAGTTGTTTGAAAACCAATGTTCTACTGTATTTGGTTTAGTTCTTTACATTCTGTTTATAAATTGTGATGGAGCCAACTTTTGTCTTTCATCTTTCAGAGGTCGGCACCAGACATGTATTTGGGTTACTTGACTGGTTATACCTTTCCTAAACAAATTTCTAGCCTTGTGTCTATGTTAAACAAATTATTTGTTTTCAAAACAGCTTTGCTTTGCCCAACTCTCGCATTTTCTTTTATTCTTAGAAGCATGCACATGCATACACATGCACACAAGACCCTGCACACTTGGAAGTAAAACTTAAAATAGCAAGAGACTGACTCACCCAAAATAAAAATATGAAAAATATTATTAATCTCTATGTTATTAAGTACCCTCACTTCAGATGGCCTATACTAAATGTTGTGGTTAATGGGGGTCTACATAGTTGCCAGATGCTGATTGGGTGAGCACCATATTCCAATGAGTGACACAAACCCCAAGTCCTACTTCAACCTCTTCATGGTACCACCTGGATGTAAACCAACAGGAGAGGACGACTGCAGGTGTCTGGCACAGTATAACCAGGTGTCTGCCATGATCGGCAGCCTGTCTAGGAGAAGGATACTCTGATATAAAACCTATGACCTGAGGACCTCTCTGTCATCATCCCAGCTTGCTGGGCCATGGCAGAGGAACTCCAGGTGTAAAGCTGCACTTCACCTTAAAACTCCATTGCACAGGCTGAAGGATCTGTCCATGTCCACAATCATGATCGACTGTGCAAACGATGTGGACAACAGCCTTTCTAATCTTCGTCAGCGAAGCAAAGCCAGGATATATAATAATAATAATGGAATTATTGTGTATAGTGCTCAGGTGCACGACAACTCATCAAAGGTGCATGTACAGTTCATAGAATTATGTACAAATGCCAGGAAAGTGAACAGTGTATGAGTCATGATATACATACCTGTATCAGATATATATATACCCATATCTGTGTGTGTGCGTGCGTGCTTGTGTGTGTGTTGTGCATATGCATGCATGTATGTCTACCTGTGTGTGTTGTGCGTATGCATGCATGTATGTATATGTGTGTGTTGTGTGTATGCATGTGTTTGTGTGTGTGCTTGTGTGTGTTGTGCGTATAAATGCATGTATGTATGTGTGTATGTGTGTGTGTGCATGTATGTTGTGTGCATGTATGTATGTGTATGTGTGCGTGTGTGTGCTTGTGTGTACATATATTCTTTTATTAGTTACGGGATCTCAGTCATTTGACTGTGGCCATGTGGAGCACTCTACTTGAAAAGTTTTAACCAATTATATTTCCGGCTGAGTGGTTGGTGTTAGGAAGGGCATCCAGAGGTAAATATCATACCAAAACAGACACAGAAGTCTGGTGCAGGCTCCTGCCAGGCCAGCTCCTGTCAAACTGCCCAGCCCATGCCAGCATGGCAGGCAAACATTAAATGACGATGACAACGACAACAACGATGATGATGATGATGAGGATACTAAAACCCGTCAAGTAATTTTCTGAGCCCTGTAAAGCAAATCCACTCTAGAAATAAGGGGGTGTAATTAACAGTTACTGGACAGAATACTACAGAAATATTCTATCAGAGAATGGCAAAAAGACTATCTTGGAAAAGTTCAATAAGGTTGATCACCTATTGATCCATATTTCTAATCAAGAAAGTTCAAGAATTTTTAGTTTATCCAAATGCGTCATTCGATTACTTATTTTTATCACTTTAGCTCAGTTTCTTTTTTCTCTCATTCCGGTAGAATTTAATGTCACTATTAATGGCAAGAATATGAAATAAATATTGTCATTATAGTTATTGATGCAGCATATCTATATGTATATATATTTTTGTTGTTAAACCCACAAGATATCTCTGATTGAGCAGAACTATGGTTGACAAGAATCCAGCCTTGGGCATGTTTCTTTCTTGTTTTTTATTCGGGAAGTGTACACAGGACTACATTATCAAATGCATCCATTTTTAAGGAGTGGCATCAGTGGTATTTGACTGTTATTTCTAGCAGACCAAGTGACAATGTACTACATAAGGGCTTCTTCATAGGCTCACATAAATAGTTTGTTTGAATTCATAGATATGTGTGCAATATGTGTATCTGCATAATACATACATACATACATACACATGCATACATGCATACATACATACATGCATACATACATACATACATACATACACATGCACACATACATACATACATACACATGCACACATACATACATACACATGCACACATACATACATACATACACATGCACACATACATACATACATACATCCATACACATGCACACATACATACATACATACATACATACATACATACATACATACATACAAACATATTGTATCCAGAAACATAGTTGAGACTAACTACTATACACTTCATGTTAGATGAAAGCTCTCAGGTTTAACTTAGCTCAGGTTTAACTTAGCTCAGGTTTAACTTAGCTAAGGTTGCTGTCATCATTCTCCAGGATTGCTCAGGCTTATCCTTTCAGAGTAAAATATGCCTCGAACTTAAGTTATGCAGTGTAATCTTCTACTATGAAACTTGAAGCAGTTTGTCTCAAGATTCTTTACACAAAATATCAATAATTCTCAAATATGTATTGAATACTTAATTCTGCTGATGTTGTCAACAAATGAACAGTAAACCACACACACACACACACACACACATCACATTCACATATATATATACATATACCCATGCACATATATACATATGTGTATGTGTATACACACACACACACACACACACACACACTTGGCTGATTCAGGCCATCTTAGATGATGTTTGTCAGAAGACGTCAGAGATCAAGGGGGAGATAAATGACATTCGCTTCATTAATTTTACATTGAGATAAGAACTTTGGAACAAATTGGCCAACAGTTGGAATTCAACTTGGAACTGGAACAATAGAATGATTGCATTACAGAATTAATTCTCATCTGTCCTTAACCTCTGATAAAACACCACCGGGACATATAGTCATTATAGACGTATTATAGTCATGCTATTCAGCTCCGTTTAGTTTTGGGCCACAGACCCAATTAGTCCTCCGCAGGAGTGAGCTTAAAAGTCTGCACTGAGTGTGGCTTTTAAACTAGTAAAGATCTAGAAAAACTAGAAAGACCTAGAAAAAAAAAGTGTTGAAGAGATGAAAACCGATCCCAAGTTGTTGCGTCCCTCAAAAGCGATAACAAGGGATCATGATGATTATTAAGATGTGTATGGTGAAAACTCACTGTCTCAAGTAAGCCAGGCGGAGAAATCTCTAACCATGGGAATAAGTGGGGTGCACTTGTTGCATCAACACACTTCTTCCTAAACGCTTTCTTCCTAAATGCTTTCTTCCTTTTGGGGTATCTTGTGTTCATCCTCTATGGTTCCCTCCAGCCTTTCTTTTCCCTCACTGTTCTGACTACATTCATCCACTGCTCCCCAATACTTGCTTCTCTTTCTCTCTTCATTCTCTTCTTATAGCTTCTCTCACCTCAGTACTCTCTCATCTCTGGTAAAACCTCACCTAAAAATCATTACCCTTTTCCTTATATTTTTACTTTTTGTCATGACAGTTCTTCAGTTTTGCCAGTTACAAGGTAACCCCACTAGAGTTGGTGCTATGTCCATACAATGATAGAAACCATGCCAAACTGAGATTCTGGAACACAATACAGTCCTCTGACTCATCAAAAGGAATGCGAAAGTCAAGCATCTGGATAACAGGTACCAGTTGGTGACAGGAAAAGCATCAAGAAGTAAAAGCCTAACTCAAGATTAAATTCTTGTTCAAACCATGCTCATATGGAAAATAGATGCTGACTGAAGAAACTGCACACACACACACACATGCACACACACACACACACACACACACACACACACACACACACACTTACAAATACATACACAATACACATAGACATATATATGCATATACATATACTTACACATACACATACAATATATACATACGTATACGGACATGTACATATATACACATATACATATACACATAAATATATATATGTATAATAATATATAGATATACTTATTTGTGTTTATAAATATGTATTATTTGAAAATTTATATTTGTAATTTCCTTAATAAAAAATTGTGAAAATAACTAAAAGACAAAATGCTTGTTAAAACTATTCAATTAGCTCCAAAATCTAGCTGTACCGTCACTACCGCCGGACACTAGGTATTGTCCACTGCATTCAAATTCGACACATTGGACAGCATCATCATGTCCTATAAGAGACACCAACTGAAAGAGAAAGAAAATGGTTTTATACATTAATGTCTAAAATATATTAGACATTAAAATATATTAGATTTCATTTGACATTTAAACTTCATACACTGCATACTACAAACGTGGAATCTCTTAGAGGACAGTTAGCATAAGGGAGATAATCAATTCTCCATAATATTTGATGGGATTAGAAGATTGAAGTTGAAATTCAAGAATAGGAGAGATGATGCATAGAATTTACATATTTAATTCTTTTTTTTTTTGCTTACTTATTACAAAGATTTAAAAATTTCTAGTCAATGGTAATCAAGTACAATACTATTTCATTCTTTTTAGAAATCATCAGCATGAAATAATTTGAGATAAATACTATTTTACTATTTTACTTGTTTCAGCCAGACCAGGACACCACCTTGTTAATAAAATGGAGCTACTATTTATTTGTTGTCTGCTACAAATTCTATTAGTATGTTCTTTTTACAGAACTACTAAGTTATAGAGATATAATGAATCCAGCACCAGTTGACAAGTCATGTGAAACAAATAATTACACATTCACAAATATAAGAATTTTTTTCTCTTAGTAAATAACACATTATTTGTGAGTTCTAATGCAACATTTGCTTTTAAAAGGTGAATATTTTACCTTTTGGGATTAATACTGCTTCTGCTGTTCTATTTATTTTTTTCTTAAGTACACTATTTTCTAGCAACATCAGTGCCTGATTTGGCTCTGTATTTCTATGTACGTTGCTAGTGCAGCAGTTTCTGTTATTTCTAGCAGTGAGGTATCTATCATTGACAAGGCCAAAAGAGGCTAAAATCAAGTGATCTAGTAGTCCTAGCAGCAGAATTAGTGGTGATTGTCTGCCACTGGCAATAGCTATGATATGCTTTTATACACTAGAAACCACATGGGACTTTATCTCTCTTGGTAAATATTGCAGTATCTGTGTGTTCTTAATGCAACATCTACTTTTAAGTGATATATATATATATATATATATATATATAATAATAATAATATTAGGGATAAAATCCAAAATTACAGGTAAAAACTCAATTAAAATCAATTCATTAAAAATTAAAATTAAATTAAGTTTCACAAGAACCAAGGTTTATGAATTCATCGATGAAAATCCACTGTCACATAGAAAAAATTTATAATTAAAAGTACAATAAATAAGTATAATATAATGCAAAGTAAATATCATAAGATCAAGATAATAAGATA
>NC_068981.1:23115987-23130854 GCF_001194135.2 Octopus bimaculoides
ATATATATATATATAGGTCTAAATTGCTGTGCAGTGAGATTGAACTTGAAACCATGTGGTTTTCAAGTGAATTCCCTAATCACACAGCCATTCCTGATGATCCCAGAAATAATCACTGTTGTCACAAGTCTTTGTAGTTTGGAAACAGATTAGCTTTATGTGATGTATGATTTCATTCAGAAACATTAAGCTTTAGATTTATGTTAGACCTAACATTCCTCCTATACATGTAGGAATGAATAGGCCACACCTTGAGGAAACAAACACCCTTTATTACACATCAGACTCTGATTTAGAACTCACAAGGAAAGCAAAAGACAGGACGCCATAAAAATAGCTGGAGGCAGGATAGTAAGGCAGGTTAACCTTGCTTTTTATCTTGAACCCTTTTTAACTTTAGTTCCTCTTGTACTGCTCAGTTTATTGGTCAACAAGCTTCCTCAACTGGATTTGACTGGCTGCTACTCTTGCACATCTATTGCACATAATATTTACTATCTTCATGTAATTTTGAAATGTCTATCACCAAATAATCTTCAGCTTGCCCATTTTATGCCTGCCATTAGATAGTACCCAAGCCATGGTTATTTACGAGAGCCATTGATTGGCTAGATGGAGAACGTGGTCAGCCAGCCAGAATTGGTACTCTGCTACAATCTCTCACAATGATCATCTTAAAGTTGATAAATAAATTAACCAGTCCAGAAAGGTAGATTAGCAGAATTATTAGCATAGTGTCAGACAAGACCCCCTTCCATCATCTGCTCTAGTTCATTGTATTCTGAGTTCAAACTGAACCTGGGTACCAATGGCCAGAATTAATGACACAAACATGGGAGCACGCAGTCTGATCCATGAATGGCCAACATGAGAAAACCAGCAATGAGACGCAGAAGCTTTCATTCAACAATGGTCCAACAAGTGCCAAATGGTAGATGATATATAAATTGTAATAAATTGTAACAGTCATGTAGAAGACAAATGGTCTCAAGCATTTCTCTATTGAAATCTTTGAGATTAGTAAGTAGGAATTGGTTACAGACTAGATGCAGTTTGCAGTGAACTTACTGCAATACCACAACTTCTATTATACATGTATGCATGCACACACGTGTGCACACTTGTGCGTGCATGCACACACACACATTTAGCAGTGAAAGTAGTGTTTGTATATGGTATAGAAAATTTAATTTACCTGTCCTGAAGCAATTTCATAGATCTTCACAGTGTGATCGTCACAGGCTATGGCAACTACAGAACCTGAAAAAACAGAAAGAAAATATTTGGAGAAAAGAATGTAATAGCTGATATATATGATACAAAAGCTGTAAAAAATAAATACCGAGTTTGACACATTTTCTGAGGTCACTAAAATAAGTACAAGGCAATTTCTGGGATTCATCATCATCATCATCATCGTTTAACGTCCGCTTTCCATGCTAGCATGGGTTGGACGATTTGACTGAGGACTGGCGAAACCGAATGGCAACACCAGGCTCCAATCTAATTTGGCAGAGGTTCTACAGCTGGATGCCCTTTCTAATGCCAACCACTCAGAGAGTGTAGTGGGTACTTTTACGTGTCACCCGCACGAAGGCCAGTCAGGCGGTACTGGCAACGGCCACACTAAAAAATGGTGTCTTTTATGTGCCACCCGCACAAGAGCCAGTCCAGGGGCACTGGCAACAATCTCGCTCAAAAATCCTACGAAGGTCAGTCAGGCGGTACTGGCAACGGTCACGCTCAAAATGGTGCATCTTATGTGCCACCTGCACAAGAGCCAGTCCAGGGGCGCTGGCAACGATCTCACTTGGCTTGCCGGGTCTTCTCACGCACAGCACATTTCCAAAGGTCTCGGTCAGTAGTCATCGCCTCGGTGAGGCCCAATGTTCGAAGGTCTTGCCTCACCACCTCAGCCCAGGTCTTTCCTGGGCCTACCTCTTCCACGTGTTCCCTCAACTGTTAGGGTTTGGCACTTTTTCACGCAGCTATCCTCATCCATTCTCACCACATATCCATACCAGCGCAATCGTCTCTCTTGCACACTACAACTGATGCTTCTTATGTTCAGCTTTCCTCTCAAGATACTTACACTCTGATGGGTATGCACACTGACATTACACATCCAACGGAGCATACTGGCTTCATTCCTTGTGAGCTTATGCATGTCCTCAGCAGTTACAGCCCATGTTAGCAGTTACAGCCCATGGGATTGATTATATTTATTATTCACTTCATCAAATTTAAGACCAATTGTCAATGTGAAAAAAAATCAAAATATACAATAAACAACTGTGATTTAATTACGAGGTAGGTTTTGAGTTTTATCCTTTAAGGGGTTGTTAAATATTGATCACCCAACAAAGGGGGCACCCCATGCAACCTACAAATGGCCATTATGGACTGGTAGGCCTACAACCGGCCTATAAAAGCCAGCAATGACTTGCTGAGGTTTTCAGTTAGCAATGGTCTAACAAGAGTGAAATGGAAATGGAAATATAAATATTTGTAGTTGTATGCTGTCAACTTAATGTGACAATCCCCTGAAGAGAATAATACTACTGTTGGTTAGACCTCGGAAGTGGTGCAGCTTCCTAGGTCTAGCCAACAGTAGTATTATTCCCTTCAGGGGACTGTCACATTAAGTTGACAGTATACAACTACTTCATCGTATCACTACTGCATAAATCTCTCTGAGAGATTTAGAAATGTATTATTTATAAATATTTGTGCTTTAAAATTTAGAGAAAAGTTGCAAAATATCTAAATCATCTAAGCAGGTTTAAAAGAAATGAGGAAAAAATTCATTGAAAAGGAAAAAATGCTGAATTACAACTCAAGAATATTTCTGAACATACAGAAATAGTATACTTGAAGACAATTGCAGATTGCATAAGCAAGAATAGAGAATTAATATAAGAACACAAAAGTTGATTCTATTTCATCATGCTGGATATTTTTTTAAAATAGCATTGCTGGATATCTGGACTATTTTGAGATAGTTTTCACATATTATTTGTATTAATTGTATTACTGATCAGCTGAGGATTAAACCAAAATATATGCGTACTGGTAAATGAAGCACCAACAAGAATGAATAAATGAATAAATAAGTAAATAAATAAATAAATAAATACCAACCTGTGTATATAAGTGTATGTGTGTGTGTGTGTGTGTGTGTGTGTGCATACATGTGTGTGTGAATGCAAACTGTTGAACTTGAAAGGCAGTAGGTATTGTGCCTATTTCTAAACAGTAATCTCTTTACAATTATACACCATTGACAAGGCATTGAATTAGCATTTTTGCAACGAATTAGTAATATTTTTACAAATTCCTATCCGGATAGCATATCCTTGATTACATGGGCACACATGCACACATGCACACACACACACACACACACACACACATGTGCAAACACACACTCACACACAAACATGCATCATCATCATTTGATGTCTCTCTTCCATGATAGCATGTGTTGGACCATTCAACAGGATCTAATGAGTTGGAGAACTGCATTGTGCTCCAATGCTTGCTTTGCCATGCTTTCCATGGTTGGATATCTTTCCTAATGCCAACCATTTTTACAGAGTTAATTGGTACTTCTTTGTGGTATCAGTGCATATTGAACAGCAGCTGTTCAATGAGTCAGCCATGCTTGGATAATGAATGAGTGCCTGGAGAACAGAACAGTTTCATTGTTCTGCAAGCATCTCAGACAAGCTTGCCATACAGTACATTCTAGAAAGTCCTTTGGAACAGACTAGACTTTTCGTTTTTGTTATATAGTATCCCCACCATCCAAGATCTTGCTGAATACCAAGGACAAGTAATGGAAGAGTACCCTTGACTGAGTAAGAGTACAGAAGAGAGAGGAGAAGGTGCTTACATCAAGTGTTGAGAGGTTAAAGTATGAAAGAAGGGACAAGAACAGATTTGTTGCCAAAGAGGAGGTACATGGCTACTTCACATTATATAAGGGTGGATAGGTGGAAGAAATGGGTGAGGCTGGAAAGAGAGATAGATATGGAGGGGATGTAGTGTGAGGGTGCAAAGTCAAAGGACAAAAATGTGAACAGAAGAAAAGGTGGAGACAGATCAGGAAGGGTGGGTGGGTAGAGATTACAAGAGTGTGTGGGTAGAGTGAAAGGTGGTTAGAGATGGGGGTATACAGTAGGGGGTGAATGTAGTTAATGGTAAACAAGAGTGGAGTGTTGGTTGATGGTAAATATGAGTTGGAAGCAAAGGTGAAGGGCAGCAGCAGCAGCAGCAGCAGCAGCAGAATGACAACAACAATAATGATTTCTTTTACTTGCCACCTGGGCAATGGATGGGGTGGGGGAAATACAAAGACAGGCATATAAGGGGGTGCTGAAAAGCTCCTGGTTGGAGGCCCAACCTTCCAGGTTCTTTTACAAGGCTTAGAAAAACTGAAGGACTACTGTGTGGGAATTTGAGAAAGAAATACATTGAATAAAATCAAAATTTACTGATCCTCCTGTATTTTCTTTTATTCAAAGCCAAGGGACTTTTCAGCACCCCTTCATAATGTGTGCTGATTTACACAAAAGGAAATATCTTTAGTATGCAAACTAGACATATCAGACCCAAATATTCTAACTGATCAGATCAGGCCTCTCATACCTACCTTAACCATTTCATTGCTGTATTTATTTTGAGATGCTCTGTGTTTCTTTCAATTACTTTAAATATAACAAAGAATTTAGTAAAATAACTTTGTTATCATTAAGCTAATGTTAGGAACATAATTTGTGACTAAGGTTTGATGGAAGATTTTAATTCAAAACTTATGAAAACAAGACATTTGTACTCAGAGCCAGAGGAATGCAAGTGACAACCTCTGGGGCAATCAGTATCTGGAATTCCATAAGAATCCCAGTCCTCTTGAGTTGGAGGTGGATTTCCCCCCCACATTCCCTCCATGTTTCCCCAGCATGGCTAAAACTCTTGCTGGGTCTCAATGTGCTAGCACATTCTTGACTTGAATTTGAGTCAACCTCCTGCTTTTATGAAAGGGTATCACTATAAAAGTTTGAGAGGTGCATTGCATTGTCATTCTTCAAGCTTCTTGTTTGCAGATGCATATGGCAGATACAGTCCCATACTGTTTGCCTTTATAGATATGTAAAACTGAGGGACTCACACCTTTGCGGTATCTTTCAGTTACTGCAGACATATGAAATTTAAGTCTCTTGTTGCTGATATCATGAAGAAAAGGGCCCAGTACACTCTGTAAAGTTGTTGATATTAGGAAGGGCATGCAGCTTTAGAAACCATGCCAAAGTAGACATCGAAATGCAATCCTCTGACTTGTCAGATCCTGTCAAACCATTTAACTTAAGCATGGAAGATGGATATCAAATAATGATAGAGATGATGATGATGATGATGAAGTGAGTGTCCAGCACAGATTTTCCTTTCTTGTTATGTAATTCTTACATTTGTACAAACGTTTCATGTAATTTTAAGCACGTTTGTCTATGAACATATGACTCGAAAAAATATCAACCAGCATTGACCATTATGACCATTATGATCATTATTAAGGTCACAACTTACTTGTGTAGTCAAAGGCAAGTTTATTTGCTGAAAAGTTCCCAGCTTCAAATGTGATCATCGGTGCCACAGTTCTTGTGTCCCAGAGTTTAACAATTCCTTGTGTATCACAAGAGGCAACAGTATCGCCCTAGAATTTAATGATAAAGCAAAGAGTGAAATTAAAATGTCATAGCATTTCACTTGGGCCAACTAACAATAATAATAATAATGATAATAATAATAATAATAATAATAATAATAATAATAATAATAATAATAATAATAATAATAATAATAATAATAATAATAATAATAATAATAATAATAGAGTTAACTCGAATGTGGAATCTAAAAACAGAAACAATTCCTATCATAGTAGGTGCCTTAGGTATAATAAAAAAATATTCAGACAAGTACATAACAAAAACACCAGCACTTACAAGTATATATAACATACAGAAAATTGCACTACTGGGCACTGCACACATCCTACGCAAAACACTTTCAATACAGTAACCATAAGAGCATCACAGCAAACCACAGCACATACCCAAGGCACACAGAGCTGCGCTCAGTCGTGAAGTGAAAGCACGTTATGAAAATAAAACTACTGAACAATAATAATAATAATAATAAAGATTTCTTAATTAACCACAAAGGGTTTACATTAAAAAACGTTATGGACAGCACAAATACGATGTGGGATTACATGGAAGTCATGTAAACAAAAGAAAAAAAAACAATGAAATATAACAACAAAATTCTCTAAAAGAGGGAGACCTCTTCTGGAGAAACCCCAGAAGTCCACAACAGTCCTGACCACCAGGGTAAGTACCCTCTCCACTTTGTCTACAGGCACATGCCCAGAGTAGGTTCATCCACTGAAGCCATTCTTGTGACATTCACCCACCTTTTGCAGGAGGGAGGGGAGGCAGAACTTCCCTCTCCACCCTCACTTCCCTTTTCAAGTGAAACTTGAAAAAGTTGATGGGGGCTTGGTGAAAGAAGAAAGTGTCTCACATAACCTCTTTCGCTAAGGCTACCAGGCAAAGAAAAATAGCTTGCTCTTCCCAGCACAATGGACTCAACCAATAGCTGGATCCATTCTACATATGACAGTAGGTGTTCGACATAACCCAGAAGTCAGAAATACATGGACACTGGATGAGAGCATGCAGTACCTTTTCATTTAAGGGATTCTGACATTACTTTAAAAATGATGGTACAATTATGTCTAGAATTCTTATGATGATACCAAATCCACTCAATCAGGTTTATTTACATAAGCCCTTCACTCACTTTGGAGCATAAGCCATTCATGAATTTTCTCCCCTGTTCTCAACTGTGGGCTGTCTCTGCTTCTCTCCAGTTGGATCTCTGCTTTTCCAGCTGTGCCTTTATATCCCACCTACAGCTATTTTCAGGGCATCTGCTCTTCCACTTCCATATGTTTAACTGAGGGAAGGTCATCTTCTCCCAGCTCTTGTTGGTTTTGAATTGTTATCCGAGCTTCCATAATTTTGCTTTCTGCTAGGTAGGAGTGTTGGTTCTATGTAAACCCATTTTTACCTCTGGGAAGAGAAGGTCTATAAAGTCTACTGCCATCATTGACCCACCACCTTCCCCAAACAGTCACATAAAGTACTTCTGGAAAACTGCACACATCTGCTCAGAACCAAGTAGCAAACACCTATCTTGATCTGTAAAAGACTTGATTGTGATTTGTTACCATGTCACATTTCCACCATTTGGTTTACACTCCAATGGCCTAGCTCTCAGGGTCACAAGCCACTGCATCATAACAAGGCAATCACACTTGAGCTAGATGTAAACAAAATCATTGTGGTTGTTTGAGTATATTTCTTACCTTTTGATTAATTACAGCATAGTTCACACCTGCTGTGTGACCATAGAATGTTTGTCCACAGAGACCCTACAGTGAAAGATAAAAACAACACATTGTCATATAAAAGACTTAAAATGACTGAAGAGAATTACAAAAACTTTTAATTAATCATATTAATCCTCTGTGATAATATTTTAATGGAATCCTTTCTCATATTTCAATTAATTTTCAAAATAATTTAGAATAGAGAGAGATTTATAAAATCCTCATCATCATCATCGTTTAATGTCTGCTTTTCATGCTAGCATGGGTTGGACGGTTTGACTGAGGACTGGCAAGCCAGGTGGTTGCACCAGGCTCCAATCTGATCTGACAAGGTTTCTACAGCTGGATGCCCTTTCTAACGCCAACCACTCTGTGAGTGCAGTGGGTGTTTTTAACGTGCCACCGGAATGGGGGCCAGTCAGGCAGTACCGGCATTGACCATGCTTGAATGGTGCTTTTTATGTGCCACCAGTACGGGAGCCAGTCAGGTGGCACTGGCAACGACCATGCTGGAATGGTGGTTTTTACATGCTACTGGCATGGGACCAGTCAGGTGGCACAACTTTATTAATTGATTCCTTACATAGGTGCAAACAAAGCCTCAAATGTGGTGAGGTTAGCAATTATTGCAGTAGTTTATCAACTCAGAAGGCAAAGTTAACCTTGGCAGGATTTGAACTCAGAATTTGAAGTTATGCAACTGAATACTACAAGGCATTTGTATGTCACACTACTGATTCTACCAGCCACTATTTACTTTATTAATTAAGCTGCTGGTCTTGTGTAAAATCACTGTGGTGAGAAATGGGTGAGGTATGAGCTATTGGAATATTCCATGTTAATTTGCATAATAGATGGTGCATTAGTGAACTGAAAGTGGCTGAGTATCAAAAGACATGAAATGAAAAATGCAAGAGAAATTAAATACACTGGTATGAGCAGTTGATGTGAATGGATACATGGGTGTCAAAAGAAGGTGTTCCTGGTGGATGAAGGCCAAAGAGGACAAGGAAGGTAGGAGACAAAGTTATGAAATCTGAGGAACTCTTATTAAGGTGATGCAGGACTGAGATGATTAATGGTAAGTGATATGAAAAAGCTGTACAGATTGGGTGTTGATGTAAGAAGAAAGGTAAGTTAGAATAAAAGTAAGCTTACTGTCCTGGCATCCCAAAGTGAGACTGTTTTGTCAGTAGAGCTAGTAAGAAGGATATTTGAGTAGTACACAAATTTAATGCTGTTTACCGAGTCTGTGTGGCCTCTCAGAGTGTATCTACAGCGCAAACTGATGAAAAACAGACAACAAAAGTTAAGAAAAAATAGACTTAATCAATAGATTATGCATTCTTTAATTAGCAACAAGGCAAAAAAAAAAAAAAAAAAAAAATAGAAAGTTAAAAAAACAGAAATTTTGCCAGAAAACTAAAAATTCAATTTGAATTTTAAATGAATTGTAAAAAATAGATAATTTACAAAATCTATAATAAACCCTTTTGACTTAATTAATTTTGAAAATAATGACAAATTTAGTGAAATAACTTTGTCATTAGTAAAGTAGTATTAGATATATACATGACGGGCTTTTTTCAGTTTCTGTCTACGAAACCCACTCACAAGGCTTTGGTCGGCCTGAGGCTACAGTAGAAGACACTTGCCTAAGGTGCCATGCTGTGGGACTGAACCCAGAACCATGTGGTTGGAAAGCAAGCTTCTTACCGCACAGGCCACCTTTCCAAAGTTTTACATCGTGAAACCATAAGGTTGCAAAGCAAATTTCTAAAGCATACAAATAACGCTAGTCATTTAGCTAATGATGTATTTTCCATTCCACACAAATATTTCTAATTAGGTATTTATTTCTCATTCACCACCACCACGACCACCACCATCATCATTTAATGTTTGGTTTCCATGCTGGCATGGGTTGGATGGTTTTGACAGAAGTTATGCAAACCGGAGAGCTGCACCAGGCTCCAATCGTCTGTTTTTGTATGGTTTCTATAGCTAGATGCCCTTCCTGATTACAGAGTACACTGGGTACTTTTTATGTGGCACCAGAACTAGTGCTTTTTACATGGCACCAGTGCTTTTTATGTGGTACCAACGCCAGCACAGTCACTAAGCAATATGCTAACACTGGCTTAGCCTTGTTACAGCTTACCTGTTCAAATCCCATATTTTCCCAGTATTATCTCTGGAAGATGAAGCTACAAAATCTCCAGTCCAGTGCCAAGAACAACTCCAAACTGAAACATAAAAGATGTAGAAAGGATAAAAGATGAAATGAAACTGGTAGGGATTTACAAATGAAGGGATGCTACAAAATATCAAAAGGTATCTTTGACCTACACTCTGTCAGCTCTACATTCTAATGTGCTATGATGACGGTAGTGATAATGATGATGATGATGGTGGTGGTGGTGGTGGTGGTGGTAGTAATAATGATGATGAGGATGATGATGATGACAAAAACAACGATAACGATGATAAAGATGGTGATGCTAATGGTGGCATAGGGGTGGTGGTGATGGTGGTGGTGGTGGTGATGGTGATGATGGTGATAAAGATGATTGCAACAATGATAATGACGTTGATGATGAAGATGATGACTATGATGATGGCGATGGCCACAACAGCAACATTTTTCTAATGAACACCTAACTTCATACAAAAATAGGAAGTTGTGATGCTCATTCTTAAACAAATGCATTTTATCAGTCGTTCATAAGAAACGGTCATACAAAAATGGAATTGGGACACAGGTAATGGACACCAGCCAGTGTTGTTGTTGGCACTCCATCGCTTACAACGTCGAGGGTTCCAGTTGATCCGATCAACGGAACAGCCTGCTCGTGAAATGAACGTGCAAGTGGCTGAGCACTCCACAGTACATGTGTACCCTTTACGTAGTTCTCGGGGATATTCAGCGTGACACAGTATGACAAGGCTGACCCTTTGAATTACAGGCACAACAGAAACAGGAAGTAAGAGTGAGAGAAATTTGTGGTGCACCCAAGGACAACTGCTGAAGGTGTCCACACCTTAAGATGGTACAGTCTGTCATGAAGGGAATCAGTCATAGTATTACCAAACAGGTGGTAGTGACAGGTGGACAGTATTACCACCCACTGTCCACCTGTCACTACTTCTATAAAAAATACAGAGTTATTGAGTTAATTGCCATTATACTGCAATAATAGTAATAATCATAGCAAAGTAAATGAGATCTTCAGGTCAGTGCCACTGCTACCGCTGCTGCTGCTGCTGTCACCTCTAGTATTATCAAATATGACAACCCCAATTACTACAATTAACATTGCCATAATCACCTTCTTTCCCTGCCTGTATCATCATCAACATGACAACTGCAATCATCATCATCATCATCATCGCCATCATCATCATCATTATTTAACATCTGTTTTCCCTACTGGCATGGGCTGGAAATCATCATTACTTTTACTACCATCAAAATCTTCACCAGCACCCATCACCAAAACCACCACCATCTGCAGCAGCACCACTGCCGCAGCCGCCACCGCTGCTGCCACAGCTGCCACCAGGGCCACCACGGCCCCCCACCCCACCCCCACCATCACCATCATCATCATCAGCAGTAGGATCCTCATAATAAATACCAGCAATACCTTTACAGCCACCAACAGTATCATTATTAACATCATTCCTTCTGTCGTTGTCATCCTCATTACCACATCTTCGATTTCGATTATTATTATTAGCTTCAACAGCAAAAAATAAAAATAAAAAAAACAGGAAAAAGTAATACTGTCATTCTCCTAACATCTTTAACCTCATTTTCCTCACCACCAGAAAGATAACTTGCAGACCTGATCATGAAATGTCAAATGGTCAAGCAATAAATGCTATTTAAATCCATCATAACCTTAGGATGATCTGTCAGCCAGTGGTCACTTAGATGATGCAGTATTCCTTAATTTGAAGCTGGTCAATAGACAACAATTAGCTATTGGAAAGTCTTGAAATGTCACAGATCAACAAGAGAACATGGTAACTAGATCTGACAGAAGCAGCTGCAAAATCATGTTAAAAAGAGAATGAACCATCAAGGGAGATGCGGCCTCTGCAATACTCAGTGCAGGCGAACCTGTCTAGGAAAACAGTAACTCTGGAAAAAAAACATTGACACGTCATCATCATCATCATCATCGTTTAATGTCCGCTTTCCATGCTAGTATGGGCTGGATGATTTGACTGAGGACTGGCGAACCAGATGGCTGCACCAGGCTCGAATCTGATGCTAGCATGGAAAGCGGATGTTAAACGATGATGATGATGATGATATATATATATATATATATATATACACACACACATATATATATATATATATATATATATATATATATATACACACACACATATATATATATATATATATATATATATATATATATATATATGATGATGATGATGATGATGATATATATATGTATGTATATATATATATGTATGTGTATACACACACAGACACACACACACACACACTCACACACATCTATCCATTAAGTTATCTAGTAATATCTGCTGGCACCAGTCTTTCTTTATTTGTCTACAATGAAATTACAAAGAAATGTTTATAAATACATATATGCATGTGTTTCTGCATGTGTGTGTGTACATACAAAAAAAGGGATGCTGTAATAGTATAGCATCTTAGATAAAAGTGAACAGGTTCAGAGCTGTAACCCTAACTGGGTTATGAGCTGATTTGATACATGAAAGGCTAAGCCACTTGTTCTACATCACTTGACACCTTCTTTGATCTCTTACCAAGTGAGTAGTATCGGTGTTTTAGTTAGAGAGAGATCAAGAGATGCTAAGTGTGTAATAATAAACTTGTCCAATAATTACTTCATGCTTAATGAACGATGTCTGCAAAGCTTCTGAAAATAGTAGCACGTTATGTGATCTAGACAGTAGTAGAAGCAAAGATCATATATGAGTAGAGAGTAGAGTTTTCCTTTTTTTTCTTTAAAAGTTGCCAGTTGAGGTAAAAAGATACCAAAAAGAAAAAGACCCCAGAAAATTTTGAGATATTCGGGCTTGCAATGTAATACCTCCGAGTTGATGTTCTTTAAAAGTATGTTGGCATTTGTAGTGTGAAAAGTCCCAGATTTTCACAGTCTTGTCTCCACCACATGTAGCCAAATTATTTCCACTGAAATAAATAAGAGAGATTTTAGAAAGGGAGAAAACTCTAACAAAAAGTTCTCAAGAAGCCAAAAAAGGATATACCAGTAATATCTTGCTTTGGATCCTCAAGTAAGCTGTTGTAGTGACACTATTCTAACATATGGTTTGTCTTCGGTGTGTAAACTTGGTCTGACTATAGTGGATTTCTTAACACTTCAGGTTTGACAATAATGGATTTCTTAACACACATACACATGCAGAACGAGAATAAGAGAGGGAGGGACAGAGAGAGAGAGAGAGAGAGAGAGAGAAAGAAAGAAAGGGAGAGAAGAAGAAAGAGCGGGAGAGAAGAAAAGAGTGGAAGAGAGTTAGGAAGTAGGGTGAGAGAAAGAGAACTAACCTGTATCAGACTATATCTTAAACTTATTTATTGGCCCTGAGAAGGATGAAAGACAAAGATGACCTCAGTGGCATTTGAACTCAAGAATATAGGCAGCTAGAATGAATACTGCAAGGCACTCTAACCAATGCTTTAATGCACTAATGGTTGCAAATTTGCCACTTTTAGTAAAAAAGGATAAAAAATGTAAAATGTAATGTAACAATATAAATCTATTTTTAAGACCATTCGAGCATGGCTGATGCCAGTGCTGCCTGATTGGAATTGAAAAAAAACGTATTATTTATGGGATGACCCAATAAATTATTATGTCTCTTAGTAATCTAAAGTCTGACAAGTGCATGTCGAGGAGGTCAAATACAACAGAAACATGCCCAGAGTTATCACCATACTTGCCAAAGATCAAACACACTCCTCACTGGATTCTCTATTCAAATTTTAGCTAACTTTAATTAAACCCAATTTTGGAGTTGTCTCCTCTACTTCTCTTGACCCAAAGTATTTATTCTGGTTCATTGTGTTCTGAGTTCAGATCCCATCAAAGCTGACTTTGGGTTAATGACATTGTTTGATCTTTAGGCGCCTTTAGTGAAGTTCATTCTGTTGTGAAATTTGGGGCCAAGTCTTCAGTTTGAGGATACTTCCCTCCAGCCCTGGAAAGGATCATAGGCACTGTTTTTCTCCTGATTAGGTAATTAATATTTTAAAAAATGAATAATGAACAACATGCTGATGGCCTACTAAGGCTGATGCTTAACAGGTGTACTTACTCATCGTTAAATGCACAATCTGCTACCCATTCAGTATGTCCTTCACCAGTCACTATCAATTCACCTGCTGGCATCGACCATAGTTTCCAAGTCTTATCATCACTGGCTGTAGCGAGGAGCTTCGACTTTGGTTGAAGACACACACTGCAGAGGAAGAATGGAATGAAACAGAAAGATTTAGAGAAAAACAACCTCAAACACAGATGTAGATATGGTTGTGTGGTAAACAGGTTCGCTTCCTAGGTTTGAACCCACAGTGTATAGTTGATTTAATATAGAAGCAGTTGTTGAAGCTGAAGGTGGATTTATTGAAGGTTTATTTTTATTCTCATAGCATTTTTGGATAAATAAAGTTATTATCGATAAAAATATTGATATTTCTAAGTCTCTCTAAAGGAGACTACGGCAGCGGTACTGGATATTAATAGTTATCTCCAAGCCAACATGGCAGTCCAAAAAATAGGACAAATGCTGCCGTTGATTAGCTCCAAGAGGCCATCGCCTCAAGCTAGCTATGTGACACATGAACCTGTGTCCATTATAACCTTTGAACAGGGGAGGTCAGCCGCTTCCCCTTGCTGGTCTGGCATCTACAGACTAGTTTCGGGCTATTGCCCCTTATCAATGTAGAACAGCCGAACCCAGCAGGCGTTGCTACTGACCATATGTACAAAGGATTATTTACCTAAATTTAGTGGAATACATCCACTGGTTTTCCAAAATAGAAATATTAATATTTCTAAGTCTCTCTAAAGGAAACTATGGCAGCGGTACTGGATATTAATAGTTATCGCCAAGCCAACATGACAGTCCAAAAAATAGGATGAATGCTGCTGTTGATTAGCTCCAAGAGGCTATCGCCTCTATATATCTGTTTTTTTTCATAAACATAAATCTGTCCTCAAATATCTTACGCACCCTGTATATATATATATATATATATATCATCATCATCATCATCATCATCGTTTAACGTCCGCTTTCCATGCTAGCATAGGTTGGACGATTTGACTGAGGACTGGTGAAACCGGATGGCAACACCAGGCTCCAATCTGATTTGGCAAAG